>NC_052162.1:126062226-126239726 GCF_902713615.1 Scyliorhinus canicula | reverse complement strand
ATGTCCAATGTAACTCTGCTTCAGAACTAAAGAGAGGGAGAAATGTGATGGGTTTGATGCTGGTGAGAAAGGGGGAGGGTCAGACAGAACAAAAGGGAAAGTCAGGGATTGGTTGGAGGGTGGGTGAGATTAACTGACTGTGGTGAATGTAACATGGTATTCACACTGTATCTTTGTAAGCGCAGTAGCGTTATCCGACCACTAGGGGGAGTAGCTCTGGGAATGCTCAGGAGTTTGTACAGGGCTCCACCCTTGGCTCTGCCCACGACTCTTCCCCCTTGTGCTGCTGTATAAATACCCTTGTCCAGAGTCAGCCTGCAGTTGATCGAGAGTTCATCAACAGGTAACAGGCTGGCTCTGTAGTAAGTAGATTAAAGGCTATATTCCTATCGGAAAACACGTGTCTGGTGAATTGATGTTTCCATCAATTTAATCTACTTAAGAACAGTCAAGATCGATCATGGAATCGGCCCTCAAGCCTGGACGCCTGGAACTCGACCCGCAGGATGCAGAGGCAAAAGAAATCGGGGCTGTTTAGCACTGGGCTAAATCGCTGGCTTTGAAAGCAGGCCAGCAGCATGGTTCAATTCCCGTACCAGCCTCCCCGAACAGGCGCCGGAATGTGGCGACTAGGGGCTTTTCACAGTAACTTCATTTGAAGCCTACTCGTGACAATAAGCGATTTTCATTTTTTCATTTCATTTCAAATCTTCTCCCACTGGCTGCGGTGCTTTAAGGCCTATCTGGCAGAAGCGAGCACAGCCGAAAAAACAGAGGAACAGAACTTAAGTCTACTGCTCGCGAGGGTGAGCCACAGAATCTCTACGCAACTAAACTCGGCCGGTTCATATACTGCAGAGCTAGCGATACTCGATAAGATGTATGTAAGGCCCATTAACGAAGTTTACGCTCGCCATGTGTTCACAACTCGCCGCCAGCGGCCTACAGAATCACTCGGCGAATTTTTAAGGGAGCTCAATTATTTGTCAAATGACTGTAACTATCAAGCGGTTACCGCGGCTGAACACCGAGAACTTGCTGTACGCGATGCTTTTATAGCGGGCCTCGGGTCTAATTATGTGCGCCAACGACTGCTGGAAAAGGGGGCCCATGACTTAGAAACAACTGTGGAAGCTGCGACCATGATGGAGGTCTCATTCCGCAGCCTCACCTCATTCCCTGCGGTCACTGCGACCCAATCATGGGGCCCCGACCAGCGACTCCCCCAGGCCTGTGCTATGCGGCCGCCCAGCCACCAGGCTGCCCCAGCCAGCCACTATGCTGCTCCAGCCAGCCACTATGCTGCTCCAGCCTGCCATTTCTGCGGCCAGAACCAGCACCCGCGGCAGCACTGCTCGGCCCGCAACGTGACCTGCAGCAGCTGTGGGCGGAAAGGCCATTACGCAAGAGTGTGCCTCGCTAAAAGGGCCCCAGCTTCCAACTCCCCAGCGACTCAAAGTAATCGCTCCCCTGGCCCGCGGGGCCCGAAACGCTGCGGCCTATGTCCTGACTCCGCCCCCTCCCACCACGTGCGATCCATGGGGGCCGTCATCTTGGACGCCATCTTCCTCGCAGCCCGCCACGTGCGATCCACGGGCTCGACCTGCATCTCCACGCTCGGACAACTCATCGGAAGAGTGCGACTATGAACTCAGAGGGCAGTCATCACGGGGCCACTCCAGCACAGCTGATCGAGCCACCGACTACCCGCAACTCAGCGCAGTCGCTCTGGACCAATTACGCCCGAAGCATCTGCGAAATTCGATGGCAGAGGTCCAAATCAACGGGTACAAAACGCCATGCCTCTTCGACTCCGGGAGCACTGAGAGCTTCATACACCCAGACCTGGTAAGACGCTGTTCGCTCCCCGTTTTCCCCGTGCGGCAAACTATCTTGCTCGCTTCAGGCTCCCATTCGGTCCAGATCCAGGGGCGCACCGCCGCGACACTCACAATCCGAGGCGCTAGCTACTCGAAATTCAAGCTCTACGTTTTGCCCAACCTCTGCGCGCCACTCTTATTAGGCCTAGATTTTCAATGTAACCTTAAGAGCCTCACCCTCAGCTTCGGCGGGCCCCTGCCCCCACTCACTATCTGCAGCCTTGCTACGCTGCGAATCTCCCCCCTCCCCTCTTTGCCAATCTCACACAGGACTAAACCCATAGCCACTCGTAGCAGGCGGTACAGCCTGCAGGATAGGGTATTTATCAGAGCAGAGGTCCGAAGGCTACTCAGTGAGGGGGTTATAGAGGCCAGCAATAGTCCCTGGAGAGCTCAGGTGGTGGTCGTTAAGGCCGGGGAAGGATTCCGCATGGTTGTCGACTATAGTCAGACCATAAATAGATTTACGCTCCTCGACGCGTATCCCCTCCCCAGGATTGCAGACATGGTAAACCAGATGGCCCAATATCGGCTGTTTTCCACGGTGGATCTGAAGTCTGCATACCACCAGCTCCCAATCCGCCCGGAGGACCGCCACTACACAGCATTCGAGGCCGATGGCCGCCTCTTCCATTTCCTCCGGGTCCCTTTCGGCGTCACTAACGGGGTTTCGGTGTTCCAACGAGCAATGGACCGAATGGTGGACCAGTACGGGCTGCGAGCCACGTTTCCGTACTTGGACAATGTCACCATCTGCGGCTATGACCAGCAGGACCACGACGCCAACCTCCACCGTTTTCTCCAGACGGCACAGAAACTGAATCTCACATATAACAAGGAGAAATGCGTTTTCCGCACAACCAGACTAGCCACCCTCGGCTATGTCATGGAGAACGGAGTCCTGGGCCCAGACCCGGACCGTATGCGCCCCCTCTTAGAACTCCCCCTCCCTCATTGTCCCAAGGCCCTCAAACGGTGCTTGAGGTTCTTCTCGTACTACGCCCAGTGGGTCCCTCAATATGCGGACAAAGCCCGCCCACTCTTTAGGGCCACACGATTTCCCCTGTTAGCTGAGGTACGCCAGGCCTTCAACTGCATCAAGGAGGACATCGCCAAAGCGGCCATGCGGGTGGTGGATAAATCCACCCCATTTCAGGTAGAGAGCGATGCCTCAGAGGTAGCTCTAGCAGCCACACTAAATCAGGCAGGGAGACCAGTCGCATTTTTCTCCCGAACCCTTTCTGCTTCAGAACTTCGACACTCCTCAGTCGAGAAAGAAGCACAAGCCATTGTGGAGGCTATTCGTTACTGGAGGCACTACCTCGCAGGTAGGAGGTTCACCTTCATCACCGACCAGAGATCGGTTGCCTTCATGTTTGACAACTCGCAACGGGGCAAAATTAAAAACGACAAAATTCTGAGGTGGAGGATCGAACTCTCCACCGACAGCTATGATATCAAGTATCGACCCGGGAAGCTCAACGAGCCTCTGGATGCCCTATCCCGCGGGACATGCGCCAGCGCGCAGATTGACCGATTGAAAGTCATCCACAATGACCTCTGCCACCCAGGGGTCACTCGGCTTGCCCACTACATCAGAGCCCGAAACCTGCCTTTCTCCAACGAGGAGGTAAAAGCGGTCACCAGGGATTGCCCCATCAGTGCAGAGTGCAAACCGCAGTTCTATAGACCAGACAGGGCCCACCTGGTCAAGGCTTCTAGGCCCTTTGAACGCCTCGCGATTGATTTCAAAGAGGCACTCCCCTCAACTAAGAAGAACGTTTACTTTCTAAACGTTGTAGATGAGTTTTCCCGTTTCTCTTTTGCTATCCCGTGCCCCGACATGACCTCCCACACAGTCATTAGGGCCCTGCATAGTATCTTCACCCTGTTAGGTTTCCCCAGCTACGTACACAGCGACCGGGTTTTGTCCTTCATGAGCGACGAGCTGCGTCAGTACCTGCTCGACAAGGGCATTGCCTCGAGCAGGACTACCAGCTACAACCCCAGGGGGAACGGGCAGGTGGAGAGGGAGAACGTGACGGTCTGGAAGACCGTCCTACTGACCCTCCGGTCTAGAAAGCTCCAAGTCTCCCATTGGCAGGAAGTCCTCCCAGACGCGCTCCACGCTATTAGGTCCCTTTTGTGCACAGCGACCAATCAGACCCCTCACGAGAGGCTCTTCATATTTTCCAGGGGCACTACCACGGGGGTCTCACTTCTGGCATGGCTGAGGACACCGGGCCACATACTTCTGAGGAAACACGTCAGGGCACACAAAACCGACCCCCTTGTTGAGAAGGTGCGCCTGCTCCACTCCAACCCCCAGTACGCCTTTGTCGAGTTCCCTGACGGCCGCCAGGACACAGTATCCCTCTGGGATCTGGCACCCGCCAGATCCAGCGCCCCCTCTACCCCCACAGAAGGACCCCTCACCCTACAGCCCATGCTGCCGCCCCCTCGCGCTCCCGAGCCCACGAGCTCGCTCCACCAGTTCCGCGCACCCGCGCCGGCCAACCCCCAGCGCCCCCAATCCCCAGTCGAACCAGGAGAGTATGAAGCTCGGATACAACCCTCCCTGGAGTCCGCCATCGTACCCCAGCACACAACACCCATCCAGCCACCACAAGAGGCTGCAACCCCGGTGCTCCGCAGATCACAGCGGACAGTTCGACCACCGGACAGACTGACTTTGTAAACCACCACCCCCGCTGGACTTGATTTTTTTGCAGGGGGTGAATGTGGTGAATGTAACTCCGTAATTCACACTGTATCTTTGTAAGCGCAGTAGCGTTATCCGACCACTAGGGGAGTAGCTCTGGGAATGCCCAGGAGCTTGTACAGGGCTCCACCCTTGGCTCCGCCCACAACTCCTCCCCCTTGTGCTGCTGTATAAATACCCTTGTCCAGAGTCAGCCTGCAGTTCACCGAGAGTTCATCAACGGGTAACAGGCTGGCTCTGTAGTAAGAAGATTAAAGCCTATATTCATATCGGAAAACACGTGTCTGGTGAATTGATGGTTCCATCAATGACAAAAATGTCCTGGAACAAAAGGCAAAGGGAGAGGTAATGGTTGTGGTAAAGAAACAAAGCATTGGTCAAGAGTCAGTGTTAATGGCAGAATAAAGGACAGCTCTGTCTGGAAGCAAAAAAACATGAAAACAAGATGCAGACTGGCACTCGGCAAAAAAACAAATCAAAATGGAGGAGAGAGTTCAGGGTTTGAAGTTGTTGATCTCAATGTTGAGTCCAGAAGGCTGTAAAGTGCCTCATGGGAAGATGAGGGGCTGTTGGTCCAGCTTGTGTTGGGCTTCTCCGGAACATTGCAGCAGGCCGAAGGCAGGAATGTGAGGCTGGGGGACTCAGTGACGTATTTAGGAGAGGCGGACACACGGGTTCTAAATATAGGTTTGAGGCACAGCGGCCGCTGACGGGAACTTCCAAACCCACCAACCTGACTGGGGAAGATACAAACCCACCGGAAATACCCAGGAAGGAATAAAACAAGAAAGGTGCGATTACTCTTCAGATTCCGAGGTGTCGCAGGGTTCGGTAAGTAACAAGGTGGTGAGGGCGGCTCTCCCTCTCCCCTGCCGACTATGTTGCCGATGGCGACGATATTGGCCGTATTGTGGTGGCCGGATTAGAGAAACATCATTAAAACTTGGCGGTGGGATTAAAGAAATCGGTCGAGGAGGCCCCGGCTCATATCTCTGCAAAATGGGAAAATCGGAGTAAAATCCTGGAAACACGGGGTGCCACAGAGAAAAGCTGGGAACAGCCTCTCCGATTATACTGATCGGATCGTAACAGCCTCTCCGACTATACTGATCGGATCATAACAGCCTCTCCGACTATACTGATCGGATCGTAACAGCCTCTCCGACCGTACTGATCGGACCGTAACAGCCTCTCCGACCACACTGATCGGATCGTAACAGCCTCTCCGACCGTACTGATCGGATCGTAACAGCCTCTCCGACCATACTGATCGGATCGTAACAGCCTCTCCGACCATACTGATCGGATCGTAACAGCCTCTCCGACCACACTGATCGGATCGTAACAGCCTCTCCGACCACACTGATCGGATCGTAACACCCTCTCCGACCACACTGATCGGATCATAGCCTCTCCGACCACACTGATCGGATCGTAACAGCCTCTCCGACCGTACTGATCGGATCGTAACAGCCTCTCCGACCACACTGATCGGATCATAACAGCCTCTCCGACCATACTGATCGGATCATAACAGCCTCTCCGACCACACTGATCGGATCGTAACAGCCTCTCCGACCACACTGATCGCATCGTAACAGCCTCTCCGACCATACTGATCAGATCGTAACAGCCTCTCCGACCACACTGATCGCATCATAACAGCCTCTCCGACCGTACTGATCGGATCGTAACAGCCTCTCCGACCATACTGATCGCATCGTAACAGCCTCTCCGACTATACTGATCGGATCGTAACAGCCTCTCCGACCATACTGATCGGATCGTAACAGCCTCTCCGACCATACTGATCGCATCGTAACAGCCTCTCCGACTATACTGATCGGATCGTAACAGCCTCTCCGACCATACTGATCGGATCGTAACAGCCTCTCCGACCACACTGATCGGATCGTAACAGCCTCTCCGACCATACTGATCGGATCGTAACAGCCTCTCCGACCATACTGATCGCATCGTAACACCCTCTCCGACCACACTGATCGGATCATAACAGCCTCTCCGACCGTACTGATCGGATCGTAACAGCCTCTCCGACTATACTGATCGGATCGTAACAGCCTCTCCGACCATACTGATCGGATCGTAACAGCCTCTCCGACCGTACTGATCGGATCGTAACAGCCTCTCCGACCATACTGATCGGATCGTAACAGCCTCTCCGACCGTACTGATCGGATCGTAACAGCCTCTCCGGCTATACTGATCGGATAGTAACAGCCTCTCCGACTATACTGATCGGATCGTAACAGCCTCTTCGACCGTACTGATCGGATCATAACAGTCTCTCCGACCACACTGATCGGGTCGTAACAGCCTCTCCGACTGTACTGATCGGATCATAACAGCCTCTCCGACCACACTGATCGGATCATAACAGCCTCTCCGACCGTACTGATCGGATCATAACAGCCTCTCTGACCATACTGATCGGATCGTAACAGCCTCTCCGACCATACTGATCGGATCATAACAGCCTCTCTGACCATACTGATCGGATCGTAACAGCCTCTCCGACCACACTGATCGCATCGTAACAGCCTCTCCGACCGTACTGATCGGATCGTAACAGCCTCTCCGACCATACTGATCGGATCATAACAGCCTCTCCGACCACACTGATCGGATCGTAACAGCCTCTCCGACCATACTGATCGCATCGTAACAGCCTCTCTGACCATACTGATCGGATCGTAACAGCCTCTCCGACCGCACTGATCGGATCGTAACAGCCTCTCCGACCATACTGATCGCATCGTAACAGCCTCTCCGACCACACTGATCGGATCGTAACAGCCTCTCTGACCATACTGATCGGATCGTAACAGCCTCTCCGACCGTACTGATCGGATCGTAACAGCCTCTCCGACCATACTGATCGCATCGTAACAGCCTCTCCGACCACACTGATCGGATCGTAACAGCCTCTCCGACCACACTGATCGGATCGTAACAGCCTCTCCGACCACACTGATCGGACCGTAACAGCCTCTCCGACCACACTGATCGGATCGTAACAGCCTCTCCGACCACACTGATCGGATCGCAACAGCCTCTCCGACTATACTGATCGGATCGTAACAGCCTCTCCGACCGTACTGATCGGATCGTAACAGCCTCTCCGACCGTACTGATCGGATCGTAACAGCCTCTCCGATCACACTGATCGGATCGTAACAGCCTCTCCGACCATACTGATCGGATCGTAACAGCCTCTCCGACCATACTGATCGGATCGTAACAGCATCTCCGACCACACAGATCGGATCATAACAGCCTCTCCGACCGTACTGATCGCATCGTAACAGCCTCTCCGACCATACTGATCGGATCGTAACAGCCTCTCCGACCATACTGATCGGATCGTAACAGCCTCTCCGACCATACTGATCGGATCGTAACAGCCTCTCCGACCGTACTGATCGGATCGTAACAGCCTCTCCGACCACACTGATCGGATCGTAACAGCCTCTCCGACCATACTGATCGGATCGTAACAGCCTCTCCGACCATACTGATCGGATCGTAACAGCCTCTCCGACCATACTGATCGGATCGTAACAGCCTCTCCTACCATACTGATCGGATCGCAACAGCCTCTCCGACCGTACTGATCGGATCGTAACAGCATCTCCGACCATACTGATCGGGTCGTAACAGCCTCTCCGACCATACTGATCGGATCGTAACAGCCTCTCCGACCACACTGATCGGATCGTAACAGCCTCTCCGACCACACTGATCGGATCATAACAGCCTTTCCGATCACACTGATCGGATCGTAACAGCCTCTCCGACCACACTGATCGGACCGTAACAGCCTCTCCGACCGTACTGATCGCATCGTAACAGCCTCTCCGACCATACTGATCAGATCATAACAGCCTCTCCGACCATACTGATCGGATCGTAACAGCCTCTCCGGCCATACTGATCGGATCGTAACAGCCTCTCCGACCACACTGATCGGATCGTAACAGCCTCTCCGACCATACTGATCGGATCGTAACAGCCTCTCCGACCATACTGATCGGATCGTAACAGCCTCTCCGACCATACTGATTGCATCGTAACAGCCTCTCCGACCATACTGATCGCATCGTAACAGCCTCTCCGACCGCACTGATCGGATCGTAACAGCCTCTCCGACCATACTGATCGGATCGTAACAGCCTCTCCGACCGCACTGATCGGATCGTAACAGCCTCTCCGACCATACTGATCGGATCGCAACAGCCTCTCCGACCACACTGATCGGATCGTAACAGCCTCTCCGACCGTACTGATCGGATCGTAACAGCCTCTCCGACCACACTGATCGGGTCGTAACAGCCTCTCCGACCATACTGATCGGATCGTAACAGCCTCTCCGACCATACTGATCGGATCGTAACAGCCTCTCCGACCACACTGATCGGATCGTAACAGCCTCTCCGACCGTACTAATCGGATCGTAACAGCCTCTCCGACCATACTGATCGGATCGTAACAGCCTCTCCGACCGTACTGATCGGATCGTAACAGCCTCTCCGACCATACTGATCGCATCGTAACACCCTCTCCGACCACACTGATCGCATCGTAACAGCCTCTCCGACTACACTGATCGGATCATAACAGCCTCTCCGACCGTACTGATCGCATCGTAACAGCCTCTCCGACCACACTGATCGGATCGTAACAGCATCTCCGAGCATACTGATCGGATCATAACAGCCTCTCCGACCATACTGATCGGATTGTAACAGCCTCTCCGACCACACTGATCGGATCGTAACAGCCTCTCCGACCACACTGATCGGATCGTAACAGCCTCTCCGACCACACTGATCGGATCGTAACAGCCTCTCCGACCACACTGATCGGATCGTAACAGCCTCTCCGACCACACTGATCGGATCGTAACAGCCTCTCCGACCATACTGATCGGATCGTAACAGCCTCTCCGACCGTACTGATCGCATCTTGACAGCCTCTCCGACCGTACTGATCGGATCGTAACAGCCTCTCCGACCGTACTGATCGGATCGTAACAGCCTCTCCGACCACACTGATCAGATCGTAACAGCCTCTCCGACCGTACTGATCGGATCGTAACAGCCTCTCCGACCGTACTGATCGGATCGTAACAGCCTCTCCGACCACACTGATCGGACCGTAACAGCCTCTCCGACCACACTGATCGGATCGTAACAGCCTCTCCGACCGTACTGATCGCATCGTAACAGCCTCTCCGACTATACTGATCGGATCATAACAGCCTCTCCAACCACACTGATCGGATCATAACAGCCTCTCCGATCATACTGATCGGATCGTAACAGCCTCTCCGACCACACTGATCGGATCATAACAGCCTCTCTGACCACACTGATCGGATGGTAACAGCCTCTCCGACCACACTGATCGGATCGTAACAGCCTCTCCGACCACACTGATCGGATCGTAACAGCCTCTCCGACCACACTGATCGGATCGTAACAGCCTCTCCGACCGTACTGATCGGATCGTAACAGCCTCTCTGACCATACTGATCGGATCGTAACAGCCTCTCCGACCACACTGATCGGATCGTAACAGCCTCTCCGACCACACTGATCGGATCGTAACAGCCTCTCCGACCGTACTGATTGGATCGTAACAGCCTCTCCGACCGTACTGATCGGATCGTAACAGCCTCTCCGACCATACTGATCGGATCGTAACAGCCTCTCCGGCCATACTGATCGGATCGTAACAGCCTCTCCGACCACACTGATCGGATCGTAACAGCCTCTCCGACCATACTGATCGGATCGTAACAGCCTCTCCGACCATACTGATCGGATCGTAACAGCCTCTCCGACCATACTGATCGCATCGTAACAGCCTCTCCGACCGTACTGATCGCATCGTAACAGCCTCTCCGACCGCACTGATCGCATCGTAACAGCCTCTCCGACCGTACTGATCGGATCGTAACAGCCTCTCCGACCATACTGATCGCATCGTAACAGCCTCTCCGACCACACTGATCGCATCGTAACAGCCTCTCTGACCATACTGATCGGATCGTAACAGCCTCTCCGACCACACTGATCGGATCGTAACAGCCTCTCCGACCGCACTGATCGGATCATAACAGCCTCTCCGACCATACTGATCGGATCGTAACAGCCTCTCCGACCGCACTGATCGGATCGTAACAGCCTCTCCGACCATACTGATCGGATCGCAACAGCCTCTCCGACCGCACTGATCGGATCGTAACAGCCTCTCCGACCGCACTGATCGGATCGTAACAGCCTCTCCGACCATACTGATCGGATCGCAACAGCCTCTCCGACCACACTGATCGGATCGTAACAGCCTCTCCGACCGTACTGATCGGATCGTAACAGCCTCTCCGACCACACTGATCGGGTAGTAACAGCCTCTCCGACCATACTGATCGGATCGTAACAGCCTCTCCGACCATACTGATCGGATCGTAACAGCCTCTCCGACCACACTGATCGGATCGTAACAGCCTCTCCGACCGTACTAATCGGATCGTAACAGCCTCTCCGACCATACTGATCGGATCGTAACAGCCTCTCCGACCGTACTGATCGGATCGTAACAGCCTCTCCGACCATACTGATCGCATCGTAACACCCTCTCCGACCACACTGATCGCATCGTAACAGCCTCTCCGACTACACTGATCGGATCATAACAGCCTCTCCGACCGTACTGATCGCATCGTAACAGCCTCTCCGACCACACTGATCGGATCGTAACAGCATCTCCGAGCATACTGATCGGATCATAACAGCCTCTCCGACCATACTGATCGGATCGTAACAGCCTCTCCGACCACACTGATCGGATCGTAACAGCCTCTCCGACCACACTGATCGGATCGTAACAGCCTCTCCGACCACACTGATCGGATCGTAACAGCCTCTCCGACCACACTGATCGGATCGTAACAGCCTCTCCGACCACACTGATCGGATCGTAACAGCCTCTCCGACCACACTGATCGGATCGTAACAGCCTCTCCGACCGTACTGATCGGATCGTAACAGCCTCTCCGACCACACTGATCGGATCGTAACAGCCTCTCCGACCACACTGATCGGATCGTAACAGCCTCTCCGACCACACTGATCGCATCATAACAGCCTCTCCGACCACACTGATCGGATTGTAACTGCCTCTCCGACCATACTGATCGGATCGTAACAGCCTCTCCGACCGTACTGATCGCATCTTGACAGCCTCTCCGACCGTACTGATCGGATCGTAACAGCCTCTCCGACCGTACTGATCGGATCGTAACAGCCTCTCCGACCACACTGATCAGATCGTAACAGCCTCTCCGACCATACTGATCGGATCGTAACAGCCTCTCCGACCACACTGATCGGACCGTAACAGCCTCTCCGACCACACTGATCGGATCGTAACAGCCTCTCCGACCGTACTGATCGCATCGTAACAGCCTCTCCGACTATACTGATCGGATCATAACAGCCTCTCCAACCACACTGATCGGATCATAACAGCCTCTCCGATCATACTGATCGGATCGTAACAGCCTCTCCGACCACACTGATCGGATCATAACAGCCTCTCCGACCACACTGATCGGATCGTAACAGCCTCTCCGACCACACTGATCGGATCGTAACAGCCTCTCCGACCACACTGATCGGATCGTAACAGCCTCTCCGACCACACTGATCGGATCGTAACAGCCTCTCCGACCGTACTGATCGGATCGTAACAGCCTCTCTGACCATACTGATCGGATCGTAACAGCCTCTCCGACCACACTGATCGGATCGTAACAGCCTCTCCGACCACACTGATCGGATCGTAACAGCCTCTCCGACCGTACTGATTGGATCGTAACAGCCTCTCCGACCGTACTGATCGGATCGTAACAGCCTCTCCGACCACACTGATCAGATCGTAACAGCCTCTCCGACCGTACTGATCGGATCGTAACAGCCTCTCCGACCACACTGATCGGATCATAACAGCCTCTCCGACCACACTGATCGGATCGTAACAGCCTCTCCGACCACACTGGTCGGATCGTAACAGCCTCTCCGACCACACTGATCGGATCGTAACAGCCTCTCCGACCACACTGATCGGATCGTAACAGCCTCTCCGACCACACTGATCGGATCGTAACAGCCTCTCCGACCGTACTGATCGGATCGTAACAGCCTCACTGACCATACTGATCGGATCGTAACAGCCTCTCCGACCACACTGATCGGATCGTAACAGCCTCTCCGACCACACTGATCGGATCGTAACAGCCTCTCCGACCGTACTGATCGGATCGTAGCAGCCTTTCCGACCGTACTGATCGGATCGTAACAGCCTCTCCGACCACACTGATCGGATCGTAACAGCCTCTCCGACCACACTGATCGGATCGTAACAGCCTCTCCGACCGTACTGATCGGATCGTAGCAGCCTTTCCGACCGTACTGATCGGATCGTAACAGCCTCTCCGACCACACTGATCGCATCGTAACAGCCTCTCCGACCATACTGATCGGATCGTAACAGCCTCTCCGACGATACTGATCGCATCGTAACAGCCTCTCCGACCACACTGATCGGATCCTAACAGCCTCTCCGACCACACTGATCGCATCGTAACAGCCTCTCCGACCACACTGATCAGATCGTAACAGCCTCTCCGACCACACTGATCGGATCGTAACAGCCTCTCCGACCATACTGATCGCATCGTAACAGCCTCTCCGACTATACTGATCGGATCATAACAGCCTCTCCGACCACACTGATCGGATCATAACAGCCTCTCCGACCACACTGATCGGATCGTAACAGCCTCTCAGACCACACTGATCGGATCGTAACAGCCTCTCCGACCACACTGATCGGATCGTAACAGCCTCTCCGACCACACTGATCGGATCGTAACAGCCTCTCCGACCGTACTGATCGGATCGTAACAGCCTCTCTGACCATACTGATTGGATCGTAACAGCCTCTCCGACCACACTGATCGGATCGTAACAGCCTCTCCGACCACACTGATCGGATCGTAACAGCCTCTCCGACCGTACTGATCGGATCGTAGCAGCCTTTCCGACCGTACTGATCGGATCGTAACAGCCTCTCCGACCACACTGATCGCATCGTAACAGCCTCTCCGACCATACTGATCGGATCGTAACAGCCTCTCCGACCATACTGATCGCATCCTAACAGCCTCTCCAACCGTACTGATCGGATTGTAACAGCCTCTCCGACCGTACTGATCGGTTCACATCGATAGAAACCAGCCTGACATCAGTGATTGAGTTTGACAAATATGGCTAAGAGGAGCGATTTAGCAAACTGGTGACTGAGGCAAAATGTCCGTATTGTGGATCTGCCGGAGGGGATAGAGGGCAACACTCCCACCGATTACTTCTCTAATATGACATTTAAAATGGTGGGTGGTGTGTTCACCTCACACCCCTCCCTCCCGGAATTAGACCCAGCTCATCGCCCAGCGGCCGAGGTCTCCAGCTGGGGAACCACCACGTGTGGTTATCATTCGATTCCATAATTTTAAAAAGAAAGAGCAGGTCCTGGGCCATGGAGCACCGGGAGGTAGAAAGGGAGGGCCACTCCATCCGATTATACTGAGATCTAAGTGTGGACCGGATGAAGAAAAGAGCTGGCTTTAACGGGGTGAAATCCGCTTTCAATCAAAAAGAATTTGGGTTTGGTATGAATTACCCAGCTCACCGCCCTCATGTGTCTTCCATTCTCCTGAAGAAGCAAATTCCATTGTCCAAAGACTTAACTGGAACTCTGTCTGATTCTTCTTCCTGTTGGAAATATGATGTATTTGATGTGACCATCAATTCACAAGACACGTGATTGGAAGTGAACAGTGGTTTTAATACTCTTACAACAGAGCCTGCCTGCGATGAGATGAACTGGCAGCAGGCTCACGACTGCAGAGCTTTATACTTCTGGTTTGTGGGAGCAGCCATGGGCGGAGCCAAGGGTGGAGCCCAGTACAAACTCCTCATCTCCCCCTATGGGCAGAGCCGTGCAACGGCTCGTATACAGAGCCCACAAGGACACAATATATATAATAGAACACAGTGGGAATTACTAGGTTTATAATTCACTACAGTATTGTGATGTTCGGTGTTTCCATATTGCTTGTTTGTACTGACGTTGGGGTTTCTAGTTGTTGTTGGGTTTTACGTGTGTTTTTCCGTATTATCGTTGTGTTGTAAGATATAGAAGTGTTATTTTTCATGTATGTAGTTGAATGGAGAGCCTCCCAGCTGATGATGAGGTTCACTGACGGGAGTTACAGAGAGGGTCCACTACAGCTCCTCACAAACAATGAAGTCTTCACAGATTTCACAGAACAGATTTCACAGAATTTCCAGTGCAGTAGGAGGCCATTCGGCCCATTGAGTCTACACCAGGCCTTGGAAAGAGCACCCTACCTAAGCCCACAACTCCACCCTATCCCCATACTATCCCCTAACCCCACCTTCCCCTTTTTTTTGGACACCGAGGGCAATTTAGCATAGCCAATCTACCTAACCCCTGCACATCTTTGGACTGAGGGAGGAAACCGGTGAATCTATGGAATTCCTTGCCCAGTGAAGCAGTTGAGGCTCCTTCATTAAATGTTTTTAAGGTAAAGATAGATAGTTTTTTGAAGAATAAAGGGATTAAGGGTTATGGTGTTCGGGCCGGAAAGTGGAGCTGAGTCCACAAAAGATCAGCCATGATCTCATTGAATGGCGGAGCAGGCTCGAGGGGCCAGATGGCCTACTCCTGCTCCTAGTTCTTATGTTCTTATGAACCCACGCAGACACGGGGAGAACGTGCAGACTCCGCACAGACAGTGACCCAAGCTGGGAATCGAACCTGGGACCCTTGCGCTGTGAAGCCATTGTGCTAACCACTATGCTACCATGCTGCCTTGTTATGTAGGGGTTCAGGGATAAGGGATTGTTAATATTATTAAGGGGTGTTGTTGGGATGGGGGAAAGGGCTTTAATGTTGGTCAGTTGACTGATTTACTCACTTTATCCTTCCAAGATCCCTTGCTTGATATTCCTCAGTGGATATAGTTGATTCCGGTGCAGGGAGTATGGCGGGGGGGGGGGGGGGGGGGGGGGGGGGGGGGGGGGGGGGAATCTCCACTTCACTTTGCAACCTGGAATGTGAGGGGTGTAAATGGCCCAGTGAAGAGGGGCTAGGACTTTTGCCCATCTTAGGGATCTTATTCTGATGTATTTTTACAGGAGACCCATCTGAATGTAAAGGAGCAGATAAGACTTCACAAAAACTGGGTGGGACAGGTCTTTCCCTCAGGTTTTAACAGTAGGGCGAGGGGGCACGGTAATTCTAATTCATAAGAGCACAATTGTCCTCCTCACGGATTATGGACAATCCTAATGGTCGCAATATTGGTCTGTGGTTCACAGGTAATTCTAATAAATATCTGTGTTCCCAGCTGGGATGACTCGAACTTTATAAACTCACTGGTGAACTCCCTCCCTGATTTGGATTCACACCGGATGATTCTCGGAGACGACCTGAACTATGTCTTGGATCCTAAATTGGATCGTTCTATGCCAAAATCTCTGACCCCCTTCTGGGATGTCCAGGGCATGACATCTTTTGCAGAAGGGGTTGGTGGGGTCGATCTGAGGCGTTTTCTGCATCCAAATGATAAAGAATTTTCTTTTTTATTCACGTGTCCACCGTGCATATTCCCAAATTAATTTTTTGTTGTTGCTAAGTCCCACCAGTCAGTGGTGGCAGCCGAATATTCGGCCATTGTCATCTCCGACCGTGCTCTGCATTTTGTTGATTTTTGTTTCGATTTTGGCTCTTCCCAAACGCCCACCTTGGAGATTCGACACCACGCTGAGGTCTGATGACAGATGTTGTGAGCATTTGTCTGCGGCCAAAGCGGCCTTTCTTAAGCTCAACAAATCACAGTCAATATCTCCCTTGTCACTCTGGGAGGCCTAAAGGCAGAAATAAGACATTATCTCATATAAAGCTGAATTTTATGAACGTTCTCGGAGCAACTCGTACCTTTGTTTAACCACTCGCTGTGCAGGGGCTCACTACCCCCGACCCCCACTCAAGCCTCAATTTCTTTGCTCCTCAAGGGGGCCAAGGACCCAGTAGAACAGTGTTCTTCAAACTTTTTTTCCCAGGGACCCATTTTTACCAACTGGCCGACCTTCGCGACCCACGTCGGCCGACCTTCGCGACCCACGCCGGTCGGCCTTCGGGACCCACGCCGGCCGGCCTTCGGGACCCACGCCCCGACCTTCGCGACCCACGCCCCGGCCTTCGCGACCCACGCCTGCCGACCTTCGGGACCCACGCCGGCCGACCTTCGGGACCCAACCCGGCCGACCTTCGGGACCCACGCCGGCCGACCTTCGGGACCCACGCCGGCCGGCCTTCGGGACCCACGCCGGCCGGCCTTCGGGACCCACGCCCCGGCCTTCGGGACCCACGCCCCGGCCTTCGGGACCCACGCCGGCCGACCTTCGGGACCCACGCCCCGGCCTTCGGGACCCACGCCGGCCGACCTTCGGGACCCAACCCGGCCGGCCTTCGGGACCCACGCCAGCCGGCCTTCGTGACCCACGCCGGCCGACCTTCGGGACCCACGCCCCGGCCTTCGGGACCCACGCCCCGGCCTTCGGGACCCACGCCCCGGCCTTCGGGACCCACGCCGGCCGACCTTCGGGACCCACGCCCCGGCCTTCGGGACCCACGCCGGCCGACCTTCGGGACCCAACCCGGCCGACCTTCGGGACTCACGCCGGCCGACCTTCGGGACCCACGCCGGCCGGCCTTCGGGACCCACGCCGGCCGGCCTTCGGGACCCACGCCCCGGCCTTCGGGACCCACGCCCCGGCCTTCGGGACCCACGCCGGCCGGCCTTCGGGACCCACGCCCCGGCCTTCGGGACCCACGCCGGCCGACCTTCGGGACCCACGCCCCGGCCTTCGGGACCCACGCCGGCCGACCTTCGGGACCCAACCCGGCCGGCCTTCGGGACCCACGCCAGCCGGCCTTCGTGACCCACGCCCCGGCCTTCGGGACCCACGCCGGCCGGCCTTCGGGGCCCACGCCCCGGCCTTTGGGACCCAGCCCGACCGACCTTCGGGACCCACGCCCCGGACTTCGTGACCCACGCCGGCCGGCCTTCGCGACCCACGTCGGCCGACCTGAGCGACCCACAATTTTCTCTTAACCTTGTTTGCTGCTGATAAAAATGGAGGAAATGGTTTTTGGTCCCTTTGGCCCTCAGACACTCTCCTCCAATGGAACCTGTTGGATGAAAGTGAAGCCTTCCGGTGTCGGAAAGTATGGAGTCTCCATCTGTCCAATGTGCGGCATTTTTTCCTGTAAAATTTTATCAAAAAAAACCCCCCCGAACATGTAATACAAAAAGCTGCGACCGTTTAAAAAAATAGCAGCGTCACTACGCATGCGTGCCTGATCATCGGCACGCATGTGCATAGTTTTGTGCGCGCATGTGCAATGCGGCCAAATTTTTTTTACATGTTCGCAGCCATTTTAATGGCTGCTTGCAGCCGGTGTTATTAAAAGCCGGCTGCTGCGCAGGGATTTCCGCAATTGGGATTGCCGTGAAGGACGGATCCGCGACCCTCCCGACACCCACCCACGGGTTGCGCCCCCGGGTTTGAAGAACACTGCAGTAGAATGTGGGTCGTACTGACCCATTTCACTTCTGAACACAGATGTTAAGCTGTTGACTGAGGGCTTGTCGTTCCGGCTGGAGCCGTGTCTCCCGGCTATCGTGCCTGAAGATTGGACAGGCTTTGTGAAGGGATGGCAGTTGTCGGCCAATGCTCGACGCCTCTTAAACATTGTCCTCTCCCCCTCCACTGCTCTGGCGCCTGAGGTAATGGTGTCTTTGGATGCAGAAAAAGCATTTGATAGGCTAGAATGGAACTATTTAGTTGAGATTTGGGGGAGATTTGGAATGGACATACATTTGCCTCCTGGATTCATCTGTTGTACAATGTCCCCTGAACCAAATGTTTGTACAAATTTTTGAAAAATAAATTTACAGTACCCAATTCTTTTTTTCGTTGATCGCCCGAAGGCAGACCGTGATAGGGTGGCGATTAACCTCTCCACCCTGTGCCCTGGCGTGGTGGGGGGACCTGCTGGAATTCTTGACGCTTGAAAAGGTCAAATTTGAACTGAGGGGAAGGATGGAGGGGTTCTACAATTCATGGGCGTTATTCATTATGCACTTTCGAGAATTGGATCACATTGAACATTAGGGGGGATTGGGGGCTGGGAGGGTTGGGGGGAGAGGGACTGTATATGTTAATGGTGACTATGGGTGATTCCTGATGCCTTTTTGTCATTTGTTTATGTTAACATGTGGGCCAAGTCTGGGGTTTGGTGGAAGGATGGGATTGTTGTTATTGATATGGGAATTGACATTACATTCGTTACTGATTATTGTTTATTGTTGGGTGTAAATTTGGGAGAAAATGTGAAAAAGGAGGAGAATTAAAAAAGAGTTTATTTAAAAAAGTTGTTCTTCCTTCTTTGCCCCTGACCACACCCCCTCCTTGCTGGGAAAGGTCTTGTCCTTAGCATCTATTTTGGATTTTTATGGCCTAATTCTTTCTTCGGATCCCACCTCTTTGGAGGAAGTAAAGGAAAAATGGGAGGGGGAGCTGGGTCCTGTGTTTACTGATGAGATTTGGAGAGAACCCCTCTCCAGGGTGAACTTCACTTCATCCTGCACCAGACTGATTCAGTTTAAAATATTACACAGAACACATTGGACCAAGGTCCAGCACGGTAGCATGGTGGTTAGCATAAATGCTTCACAGCTCCAGGGTCCCAGGTTCGATTCCCGGCTGGGTCACTGTCTGTGCGGAGTCTGCACGGCCTCCCCGTGTGTGCGTGGGTTTCCTCCGGGTGCTACGGTTTCCTCCCACAGTCCAAAGATGTGTGGGTTAGGTAGATTGGCCATGCTAAATTGCCCGTAGTGTCCTAAAAAGTAAGGTTAAGGGGGATTACGGGTATAGGGTGGATACGTGGGTTTGAGTAGGGTGATCATTGCTCGGCACAACATCGAGGGCCGAAGGGCCTGTTCTGTGCTGTACTGTTCTATGTTCTATGTTCTAAGGTGAGGATGAGTGGGTTCTTGCAGGATGTGGAGGACAAGTGTGATCGCTGCTCACTGGCACCAGCTCACCACACTCACATGTTTTGGTCCTGTCCCAAACCTGCTAGCTACTGCCTTTTGTGATATGATAGCTAAGATTCTACGGGTGGCCCTAGATCCTTGCCCACTAAAAGCTGTTTTTCGGGTCTCTGAATCACCGGCATTTCACTCGGGGTTTGGGGCCGACGTTCTCATCTTTGCTTCTTTAGTGGGCAGGAGATGAATATTGCTCAGTTGGGGGTCTCCCTCACCACCTGGAGCATCCGCCTGGGCGATTTGCTGTCATTTCTACACTTGTGAAACATCTGTACTTTGGTCAATATATCTTATGTGTCACCGCACGATATATTACTCGACAGAAATTTAAAACTGAGCTTCATGCGTGAAGTAAATCCAATCTTTATTCAGTCAGTATTGCAGATGTCTCTTGATCAGGTCAGTTTGCTTGCAAATACAGAGGTTTTAAAAGTTTGTTTTGCCCAAGCAAGTACAGATGATTGTTGGAACCAACAATTCTACGGACACGTGCTTGTAGGATTAGAATAGCGGTTTTAATATACTCACAACAGAGCCAGCCGGTTAGCCATTGAACTTTCGGTGAACTGGCCGGCTGACCCTGTGGCACTGAGCTTTTATACAGCAGCTCCCGGGGGAGGAGTCCTGGGCGGAGCCAAGGGAGAAGCCCAGTACAATTCTCGAGCATTCCCAGAGCTACTCCCCCTGGTGGTCAGGTAGTGCAACTGCATTTACAATATAGGCACATGTATACTGTATACAGATTATAATCCGGTGTGAATCACATTCACCACATTGACTGAGTTAAATTCAATACAAATTACAGCTCTTGATAATTTCTTCAAATTAAAATACACGATACAGAGAAGTTGTAAATGAACAAAATAGCTTCTTTGGAGCAAAGCGCAGGAAATAGTTAAAGACAGGAAATGAAGATTATTCCGGAGTAATTTGCTCATAATCGGCACCTATTTTTAAGGTATTTGCTATTGCGCTAATGTTCTGACCCTTTCTGCCTGTGATTGGGTCATAATAATTAAAGTTCATTTTATTCGACAGAAATGAGTGTCCATCAAACTTTTAGCATGGGGGTGAGTCCCAACACTCTTTATCAGTTCTCATGGCCACTGAATTAGGAACTTTTCCCAGATGCATATGGTAATAATTATGCAACGAATGTGTGTGTCTGGAGTTTTAACCTGATCATTCTCATACACAGAAGTTCTCACTGCCTCTCTGTTTGAACTGTGACCTTAGTGAAGACATTTTGAGCCTAAATCACTTTAAAAAGTCATTTTGGTTTTGAAGCATTTCTCCCTCATAAATTTATTATATGTATTAAAACTAGATTTCTATCAGTTTCCCCCCTTTTGATTATTGGAAAGATAAATGAGATGAATCAAAATAAAATAGAAATCAAGAAAGGAAGAAATGCAATAGGGCAGGTGGAAGCATAGAGAGAAACTCATTCACATTGTCTTTAATGGTTCACTTGTCTGAGAACAGCCTTCAACAACAGAGTGGGAAAAGCCATGCAAGCGTTACAAACATTCTGGTATATTTCAATAAAACAAATCAAATTAAGATATCAATGCATTGATAATTGAAATTGATTATATATTAATTATATGATTTAGTAAAAATGTGATTAAATGATTAAAAATTGATATAATGATTACATAATTCAGTAATAAAAGATTTTAAACAAATTAGTGTACCCAATTCATTTTTTCCAATTAAGGAGCAATTTAGCGTGGCCAATCCACCTACCCTGCACATCTTTGGGTTGTGGGGGAGAATGTGCAAACTTCACATGGACAGTGACCCAGAGCCGGGATCGAACCTGGGATCTAGGCGCCGTGAGGCAGCAGGGCTAACCTATTGCACCACCGTGCTGCCCAGTAACAAAAGATTCATAATAAATCACTGATAACTGATAAATGATGCAATAAAAATGCAGCAATTAACAATTCAATAGAAACTTTCCATTTTGATGTTATTGGCTGGTGGTGCATATGGATTACTATGAACCACGTGGATTGGTGGGGTACAATAGGTAGGTATGCATTAGCCAAAGTATCTGATCAGCAACATCAGTACGTAAATGATAATACCATAATAATAATCGCTTATTGTCACAAGTAGGCATCAATGAAGTTACTGTGAAAAGCCCCTAGTCGCCACATTCCGGCACCTTTTCGGGGAGGCTGGTACGGGAATTGAACCAGCGCTGCTGGCATTGTTCTGCATTACAAGCCAGCTGTTAGCCCACTGTGCTAAACCAGCCCCGAAGTCCAAATGGATAAGTCCAAATATGCAAAAATAGGAAACGTCCCTGAATGATGTTAATTCCTGTGCCACCCAACCATCCGGAAAGCCAACCCCAAAGAGTGTAATCAGAGGATTGGTCAAGTTTTTTTATAACTTTGCATTGGATGTGTATTGCCAAGTCTTTGACATCTTCTGAATTATCTGGGACGTTTGTGCAACACTGTGCACCAAAGCCTGCTGAAATGGCGAATTTCCCTGCAGAAACAAAAGGGGCGTAGAGTGGGCGGAGAATTTGGAATGATGCCATCTGCGTCCCTCTGCGTAATGAACATGTTTTTTTTTTAATCACTCAAATGGACTGGGAGTTAAATTGGATTGCTGCCAAACTCGTCTTATCTTTGTATTGGAAACAGTCTGTCCTCAATGCAGCGCTAACAATTATACTCAAAGACGAGAGACTAGTACAATAGGGGCTTTATTGCTGTGTGATGCTATTCCTCCATCTGCAACTGTAGACTAAGGTCTGAGTGACTCACACGCATATTTATACACAAGCTCCCTGTGGGCGGAGCTAGCCGGCAGGGGCTTACCGGAGGAACCTGTATTACAGGTACAGGCATACATCCCCCTACTGCAAGTACACATAACTACAGTGGTTATATCACCACACTCAACATTGATTTCTTTCAAAAAAAAATTTAAATCAGAGTCTCACATTGCATGAAGCATAATTTTCTATCCAAACTAACTTTAAACATGTTTTAGAATTAAATATAATTAACTGTTGCTAACTCACGAGTACAAGGGAAAGGATAATAAATGGATGAATATGTTTCGGCAGCTTATCTGTATTTGTTCTTATCAACTTGCTCTGAATAGCCTTGGCTTAGAGTTTGCAAAAATGGTTTTTCACAGACAGCGAGTTTAGCTTTGATATAACTCTCTTTAACAGTGTTGGAAAACTTGTAACTGAAAATCAATATTGTGGCAAACATGTTTACAGTTTCTGATTTTGTTACTCGCGCTTGAAAAACAGACATTCTCACTCTTCGTTCAATGGCTCTTGCTGTGGTCCTTTTGTGTAGCAACTTTTCCTGGATTTTTCCCAGGTCGCCCAAACCTGTTGATAAGCAGAACAGACAAAGCTTGTTCATTTTTGGCAATAATTGAACAAAGCATCACTCTTCAAATGACAGTCTGCCTTTCGTTCTGTCAAAACCGCTGTTGTAGGTTCGCGTCGTGATTCGCCCTTCTGGGACAGATCCTTGAATGAGTCAGGGGGCGGATCTTGGTCGTAAGAATCCACTTTGTAGTCATGAAATCTGAATATCTCTGATGCACGATCAATAACCCGAAGCAAGATTGTAGGACAATTGAAGGCTTTATTGAACTAGATGTTTCCCCCAGCAGCGCAGGTACAGAATGCAGCAGCTAGGGAAACACAGACTCTTATACTCTGCCTTACTGGGCGGAACCATCAGGCAGGCTTCACCAATGATCTTACAACATCAGGTACCATAATACCCCTAATACCGACTACCACAATCTGTATTCTGAAAGTGCATAAATTCGCAAAATGGCCGTCTTCACCACAATAAAGAAATGTCATAACATTTCTGGAATTCTTTATCGGAGTAAGAACAGGGGTCGGAGTTGGTGTTATCGGAGGAGGAGAAGGAGGACCAGCCTCCCGTACCAGCCTCCCCGGACAGGCGCTGGAATGTGGCAACTAGGGGCTTTTCACAGTAACTTCATTGAAGCCTACTCGTGACAATAAGCGATTTTCATTTCATTTCACTTTCAGGAGTAATTTCTGCTGCGATTGCTGTGCTATTTTTAGCAGCTGCCGTTTCGGACTTGGGCTGAGATCTGTTATGGTTTTTAATACCCTTTAGCTGCCAGTCGGGTAGGACCAAGTTTAAAGCTGTAGACAGTTCGGGTCTTAAACAGCGACAAAAGCGTTTATGAATGGTCCCAATGGGTTTGCTGACGTCATGTCCACAGTATTAAATATGAGGGTGGCAATGAGTCCAGAGGTGGTGATTTTTGGGGTGTAGCAGGATCCGGGAATCCAGGAGGAGAGAGAGGTGGATGTTCTGGCCTTTCCTTCCCTGGTCGCCCGGAGGTGGATATTGTTGGCATGGAGGGACACAAAGCCCCTGAAATCAGAGACCTGGCTTTCGGACATGGCTGGCTTCCTCTGCCTGGAGAAAATTCAGTTCGCCATGAGAGGGTCTCTGCTGGGGTTCGCCCGGAGGTGACAAACATTCATCGACTTCCTCGCAGAGAACTAATCATCAGCCGAAAGGGGGGGGGGGAGGGTTAGATTAGCGTAGGTTAGGGGGGTAAGTAATGGCAAGACCTGTGGGAGAGGAAGGTGGAATTTGCACTATGTTCATATTTTTCTTGTTATGTATATGGTTGATTTTGTTGCTGTTGAAATGCCAAAGAAATACCTCAATAAAACGTTTATCAAAAAAAATGAATGGTCCGAACGTGCTCAAATCCCAGTTTTCCTCTCTTGGCTAGAGTTCCAATCTGGAATGCTCCTTCCAGACTGTTTCAAACATTTTGTCATAGTCTGTGAGATCTTTCAAATGGTTTTGAACACAGGCTGTTGTTTTTGCCACTTCAGCTTTAAACTGTTTGGTGCTCAGTGGGTTAAGTTGTAATACACTTTGTCTGCCACTAGGTTTGTCTTTTTTGTAACTATCATAGTTCAAGTGAACAGGCTTCCTTTATTTAACAATCTCGGAATCTGTTAAAGCTGCCATGGGAGGCTCTTGAATCGAGATTAGCAGCATGTCTTGGTCAGTCTCAGAGTGAGACAACACCTTGTTCTCGGGGTCAAGGGCCCTTGAACCCGGAACGATAGTTGTCATGCCAGTAGCAGCTTGCATCAATGCAGGATTTGCAAGCGGTACAGCCTTGGTTAGAATTATTTCTGCATCTGCTTCTGCCAGAGTTGTTTCCTTTGGAGAATTGAGATATAGCTGAGGTTTTAAAGACAGATTTGATGGCTTAGCCAGCTTTCCTCTTTGTAACATTTTATGACCTTTCATACGCTGAAGGAGTATTTGGGTAGTTCTCCCCAAAATCCTCTTTACATTTCCAAGGGACCATTTGCTCTTGGTAATGTTTTTTTTTTAAATTTAGATTACCCAATTATTTTTTCTATTAAGGGGCAATTTAGCGTGGCCAATCCACCTACTCTGCACATTTTTGGGTTGTGGGGGCGAAACCCACGCAGACACGGGGAGAATGTGCAAACTCCACACAGACAGTGACCCGGAGCCGGGATCGAACCTGGGACCTCAGCGCCGTGAGGCGGTTGTGCTAACCACTAGGCCACCGTGCTGCCCCCTTGGTAATGTTTTTTAAGTCAATTTCCGCATTTGCTTCGGACAATTCAAACTGTTGAATAATAGGAGATTTGAGATTTCTGAACAAATTTTCACTAGAGGCACCTGGTGGAGTCTGGCTCCCCCTTCTGGTTGTGGATGGATCTGCTACACTTTTCAAAATAACAAGGGTTTTCAAAGGAGAGTCGTTCCCCCATACCTTCAACTTTACAGGAGTAGGAACTTTTCTTTTCCTCGTTCCCTTGTAACCCTTCAGCAACACCTTAGAAGCAGTAGGAATGTTGCACTGGAATTCCTTTCAACTCTTCCAAAAAATATATGAACAAAGTGATTTCAGCACGTAATACCTCAGTCTTTTCTTCTAAGATTCTTTTGCCGCTAGGGGGGAAACAGGGTGGACCGTCGTGGCTTGATATGAGGCAAAGTAAAAAGTCTTACCCGTCCAGCCGAATCTCGGATTGAAGGCTTCCGATCGTCTGGTCTGATCTTCAGCTTTCTGGGGGATCCTCCAGCAAGGTCAGCTTTCAGAGGCCGCACCGTTCTTTTCTTGTTCATCCGACTCCCTCTCGTCCTTCCCCTTCTCGGCTGCCGACTGCGCCAATTAAAAGATCTGTACTTTGGTCAATATATCTTATGTGTTGCCGCACTATATATATTACTCGACATAAATTTAAAACTGAGCTTCATGCGTAAAGTAAATCCAATCTTTACTCAGTCAGTATTGCAGATGTCTCTTATCAAGTCAGTTTGCTTGCAAATACAGAGGGCGCGATTCTCCGACCCCCACGGCGGGCGGGAGAATCGGGGGAGTGCCGGGCGATTCCCGCCACTCCGCCCTGGCAACCGCGCGCGATTCTCCCAGTCCCCCCAAAACGGTGTGCCGCGTTTCTCGACAGGTCCCTCGGAGAATCGCCGCTCACCGTTTCTAACAGGCGAGCGGCAATTCTCCGGCCCGGATGGGCCGATTGGCCTGCCCAATACAACCGGTTCATGCCAGCGCCAACAACACCTGGTCGCTGCCGGCTGAACAGCGCGCGAATGCTGCGTGTGCGGCCTGTGGGGGGGGGGGGGGGGGGGGGGGGGAGGGAGGATCGAGCATCAGGGGGGGTGCTCAATAGGGGTCTGGCCCGCGATCGGTGCCCACCGATCGGCGGGCCTGCGTCTCTAAAGGATGCACTCTTTTCCCTCCGCCGCTCCGCAAGATCAATCCTCCATGTCTTGCAGGGCGCCCGCGGGGAGGACGGCGACCGTGCATGCACGGGTGATGTCATTTAAGTGCCGCCAGCAGCATCATTTACGCGGCGCCGCTTTGACACGGCTCCAAGGCCCGGCGCGCAAAATTGACGCGGCGCAGCTCCTAGGGGGTGGGAGAATAGGGGGCGAGGAACGGCCTCCGACGCCGGAGTGAAACTCCGGTTTTCACTTCAGCGTCGGCACTTTGTCTCCCGTTGGGAGAATTTCGCCCAGAGTTTTTTAAAGTTTGATTTGTCCAAGCAAGTACAGATGACTGAGTTAAATTCAATACAGATTACAGCTCTTGATGTTTCCTTCAAGTTAAAATACACGATACAGAGAAGTTGAAAATAAACAAAATAGCTTCTTCAGATCAAAGCGCAGGAAATACTTAAAGACAGGAAGTAAAAATGATTCTGGAATAATTTGCTCATAATCGGCACCTATTTTTAAGGTATTTGCTATTGCGCTAATGTTCTGACCCTTTCTGTCTGTGATTGGGTCATAATAATTTCAGTTCATTTTATTCGACAGAAATGAGTGTCCATCAAATTTTTAGCATGGGGGTGAGTCCCAACACTCTTTATCAGTTCTCATGGCCACTGAACTAGGAACTTTTCCCAGATGCATATGGTAATAATTATGCAATGAATGTGTGTGTTTGGAGTTTTAACCTGATCATTCTCATGGTAACAGCAGTTCTCACTGCCTCTCTGTTTGAACTGTGACCTTAGTGAAGACATTTTGAGCCTAAATCACTTTAAAAAGCCATTTTGATTTTGAAGCATTTCTTCCTCGTAAATTTATTATATATTAAAACTAGATTTCTAACAACTTGGAAAAAATGAAGTTTGTCATCAGGGGATTGGTGGGGAAATTCTCCGAGGTAGCAGCTATTTATCTAATTATTTAAGGATCTGGACACGGTCGACTGTTAAGGGGGTTACTTTATGGGGGGTTAATTTGTTATAAAGACAGGAGTACAGATAACGTTTTGACTTTTTATTTCTATTTTTTGTTTATTTGGCTGATGATAATGCGATTTTTGAAGAATAAAGGGATTAAGGGTTATGGTGTTCGGGCCGAAAAGTGGAGCTGAGTCCACAAAAGATCAGCCATGATCTCATTGAATGGCGGAGCAGGCTCGAGGGGCCAGATGGCCGACTCCTGCTCCTAGTTATTATGTTCTTATAATAGTCAACATGGAGATGAACAAGATTATGAGGGGCATGGACAGGGTGGATAGGGAGCAGCTGTTCCCCTTAGTTGAAGGGTCAGTTACGAGGGGACACAAGTTCAAGATGAGGGGTGGGAGGTTTAGGGGGGATTTGAGGGAAAACCTTTTTACCCAGAGGGTGGTGACGGTCTGGAATGTGCTGCCTGGGAGGGTGGTGGAGGCAGAATGCCTCACATCCTTTAAAAAGTACCTGGATGGGTACTTGGCACGCCTTAACATTCAAGGCTATGGGCCAAGTGCTGGTAATTAAAGTGGGATTAGGTGGGCAGGTCAGGGCCTTTCATGCGGCGGTGCAGACTCGATGGGCCAAAGGATTTCTTCTGCACTGTAGTATTCTGTCATTCTGCATTTAGGAATAGGAAATCATGTTTGATGAACCTTTTGGAGTTTTGAGGATGTTACTATCAGAATTGATAAAGGGGAGTCCGTGGATACGGCACACTTGGATTTTCAGAAGGTTTATGATAAACACCCCACAGGAGGTTAGTCAGTAAAATGGAAACACATGGGAAAGGAGGTAATATACTGGCACGGACTGAGGATTGGCTAACAGGCAGAAAACAGAGAGGAGGAATAAATGGGTCATTCTCACCTTGGCAGGTTGTGACTAGTGAGTACCACAAGGATCAGTACTTGGGCCCCAGCTGTTCACAGTTTATACAATGATTTGGATGTGGGGCCAAATGGAATATTTCCAAGTTCACAGATGATAGAAAGCTGGGTGGGAATGTGTGTTGTGAGGAAGATGTAAAACGGCTACAGGAGGATTTCGACAGACTTAGTGAGTGGGCAAGGACATGGCAGATGGAATATAATGTGGAAAAATGTAAGATTATCACTTTGGTAGGAGGAACAGATGAGTAGAGTATTTCTGAAATGGTCAGAGATTAGAAAGTGGAGATGTACAAAGGGACCTGGGTGTCCTTATCAATAAGTCACTGAAGGCTAACATACAGGTGCAGCAAGTTATTAGGAAGGCTGATGGGATGTTGGCCTTTATCACAAGAGGATTTGAGAACAGGAGTAGTGAAGACTTGCTTCAATAGTATAGAACCTTGGTTAGACCACAGCTGGAGTACTGTGTGCAGTTTTACTGCCCTTACCTTGGGAAAGGTTTTATTGCCACAGAGGGAGGGCAATGAAGGTTCACCAGATGCGCAGAGGGTTTGCGGAAACTGGGCCTCCATCCTCTAGAGCTTTAAAGAATGAGGGGTGCTCTCATTGAAAGGTACAAAATACTAAAGGAATAGACAGGGTGGGTGTGGGTGAGATGTTTCTCCTGGTTGGGGAGTCTGGAACCAGGGTGTACAATCCCACGGAGCGAACACAGAGGAACGAATGGTAAGATACATTTTACTCTCACAACAATACTCTCCATTCCCCGAAGGGTCTCCCTTCTTAACCAGCACCCTGGCCGGGGCTTTGATACTGAAAGGCTCCCCTTGTGGAGGGGGTAGCTCCACCCAGTTCACCAGCAAGTACGCATTCCATGGAGGTCACAGGGAACCTGGTGGTCCTCACCTCGTGACCCCCGAGGGGGTCGTAACACAATTTCAAAATATGGGGGAAGCCACTTAGGACGGGTCTCGGAGGAGACATTTCTTTACCCGGAGGGTTGTGAATCTTTGGAATTCTCTACCCCAGAGGGGTGTGGGAGCTCAGTCACTGAGTGTGTTTAAAGCTGAGACTGACAGATTTCTAAATACCAATAACACAAAGGGATATGGGGATAGTGTGGGGGAAAAGCATTGAAGTGGATGATCAGCCATGATTGTATTGAATGGTGGGGCAGGCTCGATGGGCTGAATGGCCAACTCCTGCCCCTATGTTCCAATGATACAAAGATATGTAGGAAGGTAAATTGTGAAGAGGACATAATGAGGTTACAAAAGAATATAGATAGGTTACGAGAGAGGGAAAAGATCTGGGAAATTGGATTGGTTTATTGTCACGTGTACCAATGTACAGTGAAAAGTATTTTTCTGCGAGCAGTGAGTAACTCGCCTCCTAACTCCCCGGAGTCTGTCCACATCTGCAAGGCCCAAGTGAGGAGCGATGGAATACTCTCTGCTTGCCCGGATGAGTGTAACTCCAACACCAGTCAAGAAGCTTAACACCATTCAGGGCAAAGTAGCCCATTCAATGTCTTCAACATTCACACCCTCTATAGTGGTGGTGAACTGTACTGTATACAAGATATGGGTGGCACAGTAGCATAGTGGTTAGCACTGTTGGTTCACAGCACCAGGGTCCCCGTTTCGATTCCCTGCTGGGTCACTGTCTGTGCGGAGTCTGCACGTTTTCTCCGTGTCTGCGTGAGTTTCCTCCGGATGCTCCGGTTTCCTCCCACAGTCCAAAGATGTGCAGGTTGGGTGGATTGGCCATGATAAATTGCCCTTAGTGCTCTGGCGCCATCTTGTGACAAGATACAGTATAATGTGGGAAAAAGTGAAATTGTCCATTTTGGCAGGAACATTTTTTAAAAATCTGAATTGTGAGAGATTGCAGAGCTCTGAGATTCAGAGAGATCGGGGTGTCACCTAACAAGCATATCTTTCGGGACTTGTGGGAGGAAACCAGAGCACCTGGAAGAAACCCGCGCAGACACTGGGAGAACGCGCAGACGCAAGCCGGGAATCGAACCCGGGGCTCTGGCACTGTGGAGCAACAGTACTAACCACTATGCTTCCGTGCTGCCCTGGGACAACGCCCTCTGGTCCTAGACTCTCCCATCAGGAGAAACAGCCTCTCAGCATTTACCCTGTCAAACCCCTTCAGAATCCTATTCATATATTTATTTTAAAATTTAGAGTACCCAAATCTTTTTTTTTTCCAATTAAGGGGCAATTTAGCGTGGCCAATTAACATACCCTGCACATCTTTGGGGTGTGAGGGTGAGACCCACACAGACACGGGGAGCATGTGCAAACTCCGCACAGACAGTGACCTGGGGCTGGCATCAAACCCGGGTCATCGGCGCCTTGAAGCAGCAGTGCTAACCACTGCACCACCGTGCCGCGCTTAAGAATCCTAAATATTACAATGAGATCACCTCTCATTCTTCTAAATTCCCTGATGTGGAGATGCCAGCGTTGGACTGGGGTGAGCACAGTAAGAAGCCTTACAACACCAGGTTAAAGTCCAACAGGTTTGTTCGAATCACTAGCTTTTGGAGCACTGCTCCTTCCTCAGGTGAATGAAGAGGTGGGTTCCAGAAACAAATATATAGACAAAGTCAAAGATGCAAGACAATGCTTGGAATATTACACAACTGGATAAAATAATCAATTTATTTTATTACAAAACCATGAATAATATATCTAATCTGTACCATATAACGGCACTGGACATATCTCCGTCCGATATTAATTTACTGTCCCTTAAATGTCAGCCATCTCCTGGGGAAACCAGCCCTTTAATTGTGAACATTGGGAAAGAGGCCATCCTTTTAGCCAGACAAATAAATGTGTCAAGCTGAGGGAGCAAAGGGTGTCAATGTCTTTAAGAGAGAGAGAGACCTGGGTCAAGCTTTCCAGAGTCTGCACCCTCCCTGGATTCACTTCCTTTCCCTTCAGTTGCTGCAAGTGACCAATTGAAGGTGAGAATGAGAAAAGAAATGGAAAGGGGGAGAAAAGAAAGTGTTTTACTCCCAGATGTTGGAGACAGGAGGAAGTTTCAGTCTGTGTGAAGTTCAATCTTCAATCACACAAAGCCCGTGCTCTGATTGGCTGGAGGACAAGAGTCCTTCCGGTGCTCCAGTTCTTCCCATTGGCCAACATCTCAGCAGAAAGGTCAGGAGGCGGCTCCCTCCCGGAAGGGTCTGACCCCTGAGTGAGAGTGTTCCAGAGCACTGACTGTGGAAAGAGCTTTAACCAGTTGCACAGCCTGAAAAAACATCACACCATTCACAGCGGGGGGAGACCGTACACGTGTTTGTGTGGACAAGGCGTGAATAAATTGTTGACCCTGGAGAAACACGTGGAAACCTGCACCATGGAGAAACCGTGGAAATGCGAGGACTGCGGGAAGGGATTCAAAGGCCCATCACAATTGGAAATTCATCGACGCAGTCACACCGGGGAGAGGCCGTTCCTCTGCCCTGAGTGTGGCAAAGGATTCAGTCAGTTATCCAACCTGCAGACCCACCAGCGAGTTCACACCAGGGAGAGGGCATTCTTCTGCTCTGACTGTGGACAGACTTTCACTAGGTTATTCGCCCTGCTGAGACACCAACGGGTTCACACTGGAGAAAGGCCGTTCACCTGCTCAGTGTGTGGGAAGGGATTCAGTCAGTCATACAACCTGCTGAAACACCAGGACAGTCATAACCGTGAGAAACACTTCAAATGCTCTGACAGTGGTGGTGGCTTTAAGAACTCTGTGGACCAGATGTTCCACCAGCGCGTTCACACGGAGGAGAAGAGATGGTTCAGCTGCTCTCACTGTGCAAAGATGTTTAAAACGTCTTCCACCCTGCTGATACACCAGCGGATTCACACTGGGGAGAGGCCGTTCACCTGCTTGCAGTGTGGCAAAGGATTCAGTCAGTCATCCACGCTGCTGCTCCACCAGCGAGTTCACACTGGGGAGAGGCCGTTCACCTGCTCTCAGTGTGGGAAGGGATTTACTCAGTTATCCAAATTGCAGACACACCAGCGGGTTCATACTGGGGAGAGGCCATTCACCTGTACTCAGTGTGGGAAGGGATTCAGTCAGTCGTCGACCCTACAGAGACATCAGCGAGTTCACACTGGGGAGAGGCCGTTCACCTGCTCTGACTGTGGGAAGACATTCACTCTATTACACAACCTGCGGAAACACCAGCAACTTCACAAGTCTTCACAGGGATTGGATTCTGCTGTTATTGCTGCCGTTAGTGACATCCAGACTGAACCATGTTCATTCTGACAGTAGGGAAATTGGGAGGGTTGGATGGTTTATTTCTGCTGAACTGCCCAATCTCACCACTTTGCTCCCAGCCTCAAACAGCATCCGTCTCCTTTAGGCATTTGAAGAATGTCATTCAAACGTTTTTTATGTTCAAGCAGCAAGGTTTGATTTTCCTGTTTTGGAGAAAATGGGATCTTGGGCATCAGAAATAGAGGGATTAAGAACAAAAGCAGGGAAGTTATGTTGAACCTTTCTAAAGCTCTGGTTAGGCCACAACTAGAGTATTGAGTCCAGTTCTGGGTGACCACAATTTAGGGAGGATGCGAGGCTCATTGAGAGGGTGGAGAGGAGATTTACCAGAATGGTTCCAGGGATGAGGGATTTTAACCACTACGTTCAGCTGGAGAAGAAGGGGTTGTTCGCAAAGGAGGTTGAGGGGAAGTTTTATGAGGTGGACAAGGTTATGACAGGTTTACATGAGGTGGACAAAGAAAAGCTGTTCCCATTAGCTGATGGTACAAGGACGAGGAGGACACAGATTTCAGGTTATGTATAAGAACTGTATCTCAATCACAGCATGGACTCAATGGGTTGAATGGCCTCCTTCTCTGACCAATGACTCTGTGGTATAAAGGGAACAATTTCAGCTTCTCCAATCTCTCCAACTAACTGAAGTCCCTCGTCCCTGGTACCGTTCTCATAAATCTCCTCCGTATCCTCTCTGAGAATGTCACATTTCCTAAAGTGTGGGGCCCACATATAGGGTTCCAATCTCGAGGGATAGGACTGAAAAGGTTATGTTCAACTTGTTTAGAACCAGGGTTAGACTACACTGGGAGTACTATTAACATTTGTGATCTCCATATAGTGTGATGAATGTATGTATTATATGCATCTGGTACCGGAATGGTTACAAGCCAGGTTAGTGTGTGTACATATCTGCTGCAGTATGAAAACAAATCCTGGTTTAAAAGACAGGCAGACACTGTGGCTTCAGAAAAGTTCATTAAGGCTTCATAAAAATGAGATCATCCTTGTTTCAAACATGTTAATATGTAAAAGGACAAGCCTAATGGATGTTTGTTGTGATTTCTGTGGCGTAGATAATTAGAGGCATTGTGTTTAAACTTAATTGATCTGGTCATGGGATTTCAGTGGTACATGGATTATGTATCTAATGGGAGGAGCTAGGTTTGTCCCATGCCTCTAGCATTGAGTCAGTCAGTTGAGATTTGGCTGTGAACAGAACAGCAGCTTTTGGAAAATTAAACAGTGGTTTGACACAGGCAAGAATCTGAGGGCTGTTTCTCCCTCCAGAGTTCCTCTCTACAAGCCGTCTTTGAAAGGAATGATCTATTCAGAGGCTGGTCAGTATTCCTGTGTTTGCTCACTGTATTTAAAATGGGCTTTGACCTGAAATGGGTTTTGCCTGCTTGGAGATAAAGAAGATAGCAGTTAGGAGTTTAAGTGTTTCATTTTATTGTTAAGCATTGTTTAACTGGTAATTTTAAGCTATTTATGTTATAATGTTAAAGTTAGTTTAATGCTGTGGTAATACAGTTTGTCTTAATAAACCATTTCCCTATCTGTGTGTGAAACACTCCTGGAACAAAGTATTTTTTCTTCACAGCTACTCAAATCCAAAACAAATTGGTGTTTCTGTCCGGGGTCAGAATAGAAAATGAAATAGAGGCACTGGAGAAGATGCAACAAAGATTCACAAGAATAATACCAGAACTGAGAGCATTTGTATCATAGAATTTACAGTGCAGAAGGAGGCTGTTCGGCTCATTGAGTCTACACAGGCCCTTGAAAGAGCACCCTACTTAAACCCACACCTCCATCCTATCCCCATAACCCAGAAACCCCACCTAATCTTTGGACATTAAGGGCAATTTAGCGTGGCCAATCAAACTAACCCGCACATCTTTGGACTGTGGGAGGAAACCGGAGCACCCGGAGGAAACCCACGCAGACACAGGGAGAACGTGCAGACTCCGCATAGACAGTGACCCAGCGGGGAATCAAACACGGGTACTTGGCACTATGAAGCAACAGTGCTAACCACTGTGCTACCTGCCGCCTCATTGCACATTAACCCTCAGGAAAGGCTTGGGCTGCTTTTCGCTAGATAAAAGAAGACTGGAGGGTGATCTGTTGGAAGTCTTTAAGGTGATGAAGGAGTTCAATAATCCAATAGGGATTCGATGAGAAACCTCTTTACCCAGCGAGTGGGGAGAATGTGGAACTCACTACCACAGTGAGTGGTTGTGGTGAACAGCATGAATACATTGAAGGGGAAGCTAGATTCATAGAACCATTGAATTTATAGTGTAGAAGGAGACCATTCGGCCCATCAAGCTTGTACTGGCCCCTGGAAGCATACATGAGGGAGAAAGGAATAGAAGAAGATGCTGATGAGGGAGATGAAGAGGGGTGGGTGGAGGCTTATGTGGAGCATAAATACTGACAGAGACCAATTGTGTTGATACGATCCGAGGCCCAAAGAGCATCAAACTAATAAAGATTTTGACCAATGAAGGAATTTTATTTCCCTATTAAAGGGCAACTTAGCGTGGCCAATCCACCTACCCTGCACATCTTTGGGTTGTGGGATCAGACCCACGCAGACACGGGGAGAATGGCCACATGAACAGTGACCCGGAGCCGGGATCAACCCGGGTCCTCGGAGCCGTGAAGCAGCAGTGCTAACCACTGCGCCACCGTGCCGCCCTGACATCAGCTATTTGTGAAGGGGATATGATAATGCACTGTTTGAACAAACTGCACATACACTATATTTCCCCAAAATAATTCCATTATCTTCCTCCATGTCCAGTTGTATCTGTGCCTTTTCCATGTAAGGTTTACTGAACAGTAAGGATATCTCCTCAGATCAGTGATGGCAGACTAGGCGAGTGAGTGGGCCGCATGAGTGACCCTCATTCATCTCAGTGTCTGCAAATTTGAAATCAGGCTCACTCACTAACCATGACCTACGAATAAGATTAAATACATTTAATACACACCAAATATTTCATAACGAGTCATAGAAAATGCTTAATCATTTATTTTTTCATAGAACTATCAACTTCAAATGTTAAAAATAAAATATTTACACTTTGGATGCAGAGGGAGTGCACGGCTCAAAGTCAATGTTGTGCAATCAGAATGTCCCTCACTTCACTTCCCCTAGCTTTATCTGTGTCAAGTCAAGTTGCCATAGTGCCAGTTGACCACAGGCTGCTTTCCCCTTTGACAGGTAGAGCTGAGATGTGGTGAATTAACTGGAGGATCACCATACCTCAGGCGAGGGCCAAGGTTGAGAAGGCAAAGCCTTCATGAATAATCTCAGCCAGTACGGGAATTGAACACGCGCTGTTGGCCTCGCTCTGCATCATAATCAAGCTGTCCAGTGTATCACTTCAGTAATACCGGTAGAAAAAAGCTACGTGGATGGGAATCGGCGGAATATGGCAACCATGCCTGTGGGCAACAGTCAGCAAAATGTCTTGTAGGCCGCACTCAGAACCCAGATGGGCTGCACGTGGCCCCCAGGCTGCTGGTTGCCCACAACTTGCCCAATAAGGGCAGCATGGTAGCATTGTGGATAGCACAATTGCTTCACAGCTCCAGGGTCCCAGGTTCGATTCCGGCTTGGGTCACTGTCTGTGCGGAGTCTGCACATCCTCCCCGTGTATGCGTGGGTTTCCTCAGGGTGCTCCGGTTTCCTCCCACAGTCCAAAGATGTGCAGGTTAGGTGGATTGGCCATGATAAATTGCCCTTAGTGTCCAAAATTGCCCTTAGTGTTGGGTGGGGTTACTGGGTTATGGGGATAGGGTGGAGTTATTGACCTTGGGTAGGGCGCTCTTTCCAAGAGCCGGTGCAGACTCGATGGGCTGAATGGCCTCCTTCTGCACTGTAAATTCTATAATTCTATGAACTGCTCTGTGTGTAGGAAGGGATTCACTCAGTCATCCCACTTGTTGAGACACAAATGAGCTCACACTGGGGACAAATCGTTCATGTGCTCTCACTGTGGGAAGGGATTCAAATATTCATCCACCCTTCTGACACACCAGCGAGTTCACACCAGGGAGAGGCCTTTCACCTGCACTGTGTGTGGGAAGGGATTCACTCGTTCTTCTAACCAAGTCACTCACACCAATGAGAGTCTCTTTAAATGCTCTGACTGTGGGAGTGGCTTCAAAAGTTCTCAAGAACTGATGTCCCACCGGCGCACTCACACTGAGGAGAGAGCGTTCAGCTGCTCTGACATTGGCAAGAGGTTTAGAAGGTCATCCAACATGCTGGAACACCAGTGAGTTCACACAGGAAGAGGCCATTCATGTGCTCTGAGTGTGAGAAAGGATTTATTCAGTTATCCAAACTGCAGATGCACCAATGAATCCACATCGGGCAGAGGCTATTTACCTGCTCTGATTGTGGCAATGGATTCTGTGATTCATCCGCCCTGAAGACACACCAGCAGAGGGAGGTCGTTCATCTGATCTATTTGTGGAAAAGGATTCAATCTGCTATGCATCCTGTTGAGACAGCAGAGTGTTCAGAAGTGATGACAGGGGTTGGATTCTGCTGTTATTGCTGCTGTTAATCACATCCAGGACTGAACCATGTTCATTATGACACTTGGTGAGGTGGGACGGTGTAGCCACCTAAGATGGACACTGGGCTAACAAAATGGAGAACTGCTAAGACTGTAGGGAGAAAACAGTTTTAGCCAGGACAAGCAGTCTGCAAAGGCTAATTAGCATTCTGCACGTAACAAAACTAGTTTATGGCCAGGTGGAAGATCTCAACCAAAGGTGTAAATAGCAAAACGCTTTGCATAGTAATGAGGCAATCCAGATCTGGGCACACACAATAGCAACATTTGGGTTTGAATGGATACTTTGAGTGGACGCCCAGACGAAACGGCACCAGAAGTATCCATCACAAAAGACCCTAGAGACCGCCCCACCCATCGAAAAGAGACCCTCAGATTGGGGGATTTGTAAGACATCGATTGGGAAATAACCCAATCGATACATGGCAGGTAAAGGCCCGCCCCGAAAAGGCACGGACATTGGGGGCCCTATAAAGATAGACCCCGCACATGGTTCTGTCTGTTTTGCTCCGGCCTCGCTGTCTGTTGTTGCTCCGGCTTGCTGTTTCGACTCCGACTCCAGCCTCCAGACCCTGTCTTCCATCACCAGCCGTTGAGCACCAGCCATCGTTCAGTAAGTGCCAAAACGACGCTCGCTACGTGAACCCGGCATTGCCTATACATTAATCGACTATTAGCGAACAGAAGGTGCAGCCCAGAAAGGAACAAAGGCCTTGTCCCCTGACCTTGCTGGTTCCTACTTAGATAAGTATTTAGTCGTTTAATAGTAGGAATAGGTATTAGTCTTTAGCGTATGCATGCGTATTTATTATATTTGTATAATAAATATTGATCGTTTGAACTTACTAATCGGTGTATAGTTTTATTACTTTGAACCTGACCTTGAAATACTTGTGAGGTGTCTATATATGGCACCTGGCGACTCCGAGCTGAAAATACACACACAGAGCTGTAGCAGTGTTAAGCACACGGCCTTTAAACGGAGGCGTGTTAATACACTCCAATAAACGCGTAATACACTCAAGTAAAACGTGCAACAACGGTTAGAGGGTTTCTTTCTGCTGGACTGGCCATTGTCATGACCTTGCTTACAGTGGGCTGATGCTCTTTGAGTCTGGGAGAGTACATCTCCTTTGAATTGATCCAAAAAAGGTCGCTTCTCACAACCGAGTGAATCCCTTCCCGCAGTCAGACAGGTGAACGGTCTCTCCCTGGTGTGAACTCATTGGAGTGTCAGCAGGCTGGATAATTGAGTGAATCCGATCCCACAAATGGAGCAGGGGAATGGCCTCTCCCTGATATGAACTCGCTGATGAGTCGGAAGGCTATAGGAATCACAGAATCCTTTTCCGCAAGTAGAGCAGGTGAACACCACACCCCGGTGAACACTTTCTCCCCAGTGTGAATGTGCTGTTCAATCATCTGGCTGAATTATTCAGTGAATCCCTGTCCACATGCAGAGCACTTGAAAGGCCTCTCCCGAGTGTGAATTTACTGCTGTATTTGCAGGGTGGATAAATTACTGAATCCTTCCCCACATTCAGTGCAGGTGAATGGCTTCTCCCCAGTGTGAGCCCTTTGATGTGTCAGCAGGTGGGATGACTGAGTGAATCTCTTCCCACATACAGAGCAGGTGAGTGGCCTCTCCCCAGTGTGACGGCATTGATGAGTTTCCAGCACTGATGGGGATGTGTATCCTTTCCCACAGTGCCCACATTTTCAGGGGTTCTCCATGGTGCAGGCGTCTTTGAGACTCCCCAGGTTTCAGAATCAGTTGAAGCCTCGACCACAGCAAAAATGTGCAGGATTTCTCTCCGCTCTGAATGGTGCGCTGGTTTTTCAGGTTGTGTAATTGGTTAACACCAGGGCAGCACGGTGGTGCAGTGGTTAGCACTGCTCCCGAGGGCACTGAGGATCCGGGATCGATCCCGGCCTCCTGTCTGTGTGGAGTTGCACATTCTCCCCATGTCTGTGTGGGTCTCACCCCCACAACCCAAAGATCTGCAGGTTAGGTTAGGATTGGCTGCGCTAAATTGCCCCTGAATTAGACAAAATAATTGGGTATTCAAAATTTATAAAACAAAGTAATTGGTTGATTCTTTTTCCAGTCAATTTACTTGAAACGCAATTACCCAGGTGTGTGTGTGTCTTGGTGCTTTAAAATCTCTTGAGACCGACAAACATTTCTACTTCTAGATTCAAAGTCCGATGATATTCAGGTCACAAGGAATCGAGTGACATTTACTTTCAGATTACTGTCTGTAAATCCTCACTTTCTAATATACTGTAAAAGATTATAAATATCATCACTGTCAAATAAAATAGAAATTCAGAAGACAATTCTAATTTCTACGGAATATTTTTCCTCCCTCATTCCCCTAAAGCTGCAAATTTCCATCCCACACACTCTCCCTCCATTCTCACTCAGCTGTATCTAATATTCACCCATGATTAGACACATGGGGCAGTGGGGGAGAACTTTATTTGTTGCAATGATAAGATTATTTGAAACTGAATATAGAATGGCACGTGAAGGAAATAAACTTGCAGAGGTGATATCGAGGGGAAATGGAACAGCCTGAATTGTTCTGCAGAGAGTCGGCATGAACTCAAGTGACTGAATAGACTCCTTCTGTGCTGTAATAAAATAGAGAACTTATTCACAGAACTATATCAAAAGACAAGAAATAATAATAAATGGCTTAACCCCTTTAATTGTGAACATTAGGAAAGAGACCATTCTTTTAGCCAGACAAATAAATGTATCAAGCTGAGGGAGCAAAGCATGTCAATGTATTTAAGGGAGAGAAAGACCTGGGCCAAGCTTTCCAGAGTCTGCACCCTCCCTGGATTCACTTCCTTTCCCTTCAGTTGCTGTAAGTCCCCAATGTCCCCCCAGAATGAGAAAGGAAATGGAAAGGGGGAAACACTGAGCTCCCAGATGAGGAGGAAGTTTTGGTCTGAAACTCATTGTCCAACCTCCGAGTTGTGACGTCACAATGGAGCCCTGCCTGAATCAACCAATCACAAATCACTCTGCTCCACGGTGACGTCTGCGGGTTCCAGTGCGCAGTCCCGGCCCCATTGTTCCCCCTCCCCCGACACCTCCTCCAGACAAGGTTTCCAGGCAACCGGCTGACGGCTCCCGCCAGAGCGAGATGCTACTCAGATCTCCCCCCAGACCCGGGACTGCGCATGTGCGGGGAGTCCCCGCCCCCTTGACCCTCATGCAGAGGTACTGACCAATGGCAAACTGGGAGGACCGGAAGGACTCTTCTCCGCCAGCCAATCAGAGTTCCCTCATTGTCTGCCTGCGGAGTTTGGAAATTGCGCTTGTTGGCCTACTCATTCCTGCCCAGCAAAGCTGCTGCTCCTCACTCTGAATGAGCTTGAGCATGACACCTCCTGTCTCCAACATCTGTGAGTAAAACACTTTCTTTTCTCCCCCTTTCCATTTCTTTTCTCATTCTCACCTTCAATTGGTCACTTGCAGCAACTGAAGGGAAAGGAAGTGAATCCAGGGAGGGTGCAGACTCTGCAAAGCTTGGCCCAGCTCTCTCTCTCTCTCTCTTAAAGACATTGACATCCTTTGCTCCCTCAGCTTGACACATTTATTTGTCTGGCTAAAAGGATCGTCTCTTTCCCAATGCTCATAGCTCAGATACACCACCCCTCTGAATCCCCTCCCTAAAGACGACATATGGGGTAGTGTTTGGAGACTAGGTATTGGGGAATGAGAGAGGAAAAAATGTTCCATAGAAACGAGAGTTGTCCGTTCTGAATTTCTATCCTGCACTTTTGTAAACTCATTTTGTAAACTCTTTTTATAGGATATTAGAAGAGGAGGAATTACAGACAGAAATTGCAAACGTAATTCGCGATGTGACGGAGTCACTCTATTCCTTGGGACCTGAATATCATCGGCCTTTGAATCTAGAAGGAGAAATGTTTATCTGTTCTGTCGGCATCAAAACATTTAAACCATCAGTGTGACTGGAAAAGCACCGAGACACACACACCCGTGTGACAGTGTTCCAGAGCACTGACTGTGGAAAGAGCTCCACAGTCTCTGTGTAACTCCACCAGTTACACAGCCTGAAAACACATCGCACCATTCACAGCAGGGAGGGACCGTACACGTCTTCTGTGTGTGGATGAGGCTTCAACTGATTGTCTAACCTGGAGAGACACAAGGAGACCAAAAACATGGGGAAACCGTGGAAATGTGGAGACTGTGGGAAGGGATACAGAGTCCCATCAGAGCTGGAGATTCATCGGCGCATTCACACGGGGGAGAGGCCATTCACCTGCTCTGTGTGTGGGAAGGGATTTGCTGTTTTATCCCTCCTGCGGGCACACCAGCGAATTCACACCGGCGAGAAGCCATTCACATGCTCTCAATGTGGGAAGGGATTCACTCAGTTATCCCATCTGAAAAGCCACCAACGGGTTCACACTGGCGAGAAGCCATTCACCTGCTCTCAGTGTGGGAAGGGATTCACTGAGTTATCAAGCCTGAAGAAACATCAGCGTGTTCACACTGGGGAGAGGCCATTCACCTGCTCTCAGTGTGGGAAGGGATTCCGTGTTTCATCCTTACTAGTGAAACACCACCGACTTCACACCGGAGAGAGGCCATTCACCTGCTCTGCTTGTGGGAAGGGATTTACTGAGGTATCCATATTGAAGAGACACCAGCGAGTTCACACTGGGGAGAGGCCATACACCTGCTCTCAGTGTGGGAAGAGATTCACTCGGTCAGACACCCTGCAGTCACATGAGCGAGTTCACACTGGGGATAGGCCATGCACCTACCCTCAGTGTGGGAAGGCATTTCGTGTTTCAACCAGCCTACGGTCACATCAGCGAGTTCACAGTGGGGAGAGGCCGTTTACCCGCTCTCAGTGTGGGAAAGGATTTATTCACTCATCCAGCCGGCGGACACACCAACAACTTCACACTAGATAAAGGCCACTCGTGCTCTCAGCCTGGGAAGGATATCTGTGATTCATCGCACCTGCTGAGACACCAACAAGTTCACAATTGATTACAGGAGTTGGATTCTGTTATTGTTTCTGCTCTCAATTACACCCAGGACTGCATTTTGTTCATTCTGACAGTTGATCAATGGGGATGGTCAGACGGTTTCTTACCACTGGACTGGCTGGTCTCACGACGTTGCCTCCAGTCTCTTTGAGACTTGTTGCAATTGCCTGGTTCTAAATTTCATGAGGATCACAGAGCGAAAGAGTGTTTGTAAGTTTGAAGATATTTAGTTCCCATTTCTGTTTGGAACCCCCAAAGCATGCCACCTTGCCATGGAGATGGGCTGTGGTGGTTATATGTTTTTTTCTGTTCAGTTTATTTGGGTGTTCCTCACAGAAGAAAACTATGAAGGTATGAGGGGCAAGTTGCATATGGAAACTGATGGGAAACAGGGAATAGCTAATATTAAAGGAAATATTACATATTTACCAGGTGGTCAGTTAGCTCAGTTGGCTGGTTCATGATGCGGAGCGACGCCAACAGCATAGGTTCGATTCCCATACAGAGAGGTTATCCATGAAGGCCCTGCCTTCTCAACATTGCCCCTCACCTGAAGTGTGGTGACCCTCAGGTTAAATCATCACCAGTAAGCTCTCTCTCTCTCAAAGGGGAGAGCAGCCTATGGTCCTTTGATGACTTTCATTTTACAGAAGACAACAAATATAGATTCCTTTAAGGAACAGAAATCAAAGTTAAAAATCCCATTAGATCAAAGGAAGCAGCTCTTGAAGTGGCCAAAATAGAAATAAGCCTGAGGATTGGGAACTTGTTTGGAATTCAGCAAAGGAGAACCAAGAAACTAAAAAATAGGAAATGGGAGCAAACTGGGGAGAAACATAAAAACCGACTGGAAAAGCTCTGATAGGAATGTGAAAAGGAAAAGATTAGCAAAGACCAATGTGGGTCCATTCCAGACAGAGACAGGAGAGTTTATAATGGGGAATAAGGAAATGGCAGAGAAACTAAACAATGTGTGTCTGTCTTCACGGAGGAAGATACAGAAAATCTCTCAAAAACTCAAGGGAACCAAGGGACTAGTGAGCAACAGGGACCGAAAGAGATTCATATTAGTAACAAAGTAGTACTGGAGAAATTAATATGGGTTGAAAGTTAATAAATCCCCAAAAGCTGATGCTCTACATCCCAGAGTGTTGAAAGAGGCGGCTGTAGAGATAGTGGATACATTGGTGATCATCTTTCAAAATTCTATAGATTCTGGAATGGTTCCTGCAGATTGGAAGGTGGTAAATGTAACCCCACTATTTAAGGAGGGAGAGAGAAAACAGGGAACCACAGATTCATTACCCTGACATCAGTAGGAGGGAAAATGCTACAATCTATTATAAAGGATGTGACAACATATGAATTAGGAGCTGGAGTAGGCCACTCGGCCCCTCAAGCCTCCTCCACCATTCAATAGGTTCCAGCCTGATCTGATTGTAACCTCAACTCCACACTCCCGCTGACCCGCGATAACCTTTCACCCCCTTGCTTACCAAAAATCTATCAGCTCTGCCTTCAAAATATTCAAAGACTCTGCTTCTACTGCCCTTTGAGGAAGAGAGTTCCAAAGACTCACAACCCTCAGAGAAAAAAGTTCTCTGCCTTAAATGGGCAAGTTGTTACTTTTAAAGTGACTCCAATTTCTAGATTCTCCCACAAGAGGAAACATCCTTTCCACATCCCCCCTGTCAAGGCCCCTCAGGATCTTATAGAGTTCAATCAAGTCACCTAAACTCCATCGGACGCAAGCCCAGCCTGTCCAATCATTCCTCATAAAGCCAGCCTCCAATTCCAGGTATGAGTCCAGTAAACCTTCTCTGAACTGCTTCCAACACATTGACTTCATTCCTTAAATGAGAGCAATACTGTACACGGTGCTCCAGATGTGGTCTCACCAATGTCCTGTATAACTGAAGCATAACCTCCCGACTTTTGTATTCAATTCCCCCACAATAAACAATAACATTCTATTACCTTTCCTAATTACTTGCTGTACCTGTATACTCGCCTTTTGTGATTCATGCTCTTGGACACCTAGATCCCTCTGTCTCAGAGCTCTGCAATCTCCCACCATTTAGATAATAAGCTTTTTTTATTCTTTCTACCCAGATGGACAATTTCACCTTTTCCCACATGGTTCTCCGTTTGACAGATTTTTTTCCCACTCACTTAACCTACTGATATCACTTTAGTCTCCTTATGTCCTCTTCACAATTTACTTTCCTTCCTATCTTTGTATCATTGGAACATAGGAGCAGGACTTAGCCATTCAGCCCGTCGAGCCTGCTCCACCATTCAATACGATCATGGCTGATTATCCACTTCAATGCTTTTTCCCCACACTATCCCCATATCCCATTATATTATTGGTATTTAGAAATCTGTCAGTCGCTACTTTAAACACACTCAGTGACTGAGCTTCCACAGCCCTCTGGGGTAGAGAATTCCAAAGATTCACAATCCTCTGAGTAAAGAAATGTCTCCTCGGAGACCGGCCCTAAGTGGCTTCTCCCTTATTTTGAAATTGTGTCCCCTGGTTCCAGACTCTCCAACCAGGGGAAACATCTCATCTGCATCTGTTGCCAATTATTTTTAGCTCTCCTCAACAGACACAGAATACAAAGCAGCTGATGAATGTGAAGAACAGATGATGAATGTTGCAGCATCGATGGCAACCTTTCTTACCATCAAGTGAAGAATTCTGCTGTCAGAGCCAGGCAACTACATATCACTGAATTGTTGAAGCTTTTCTTGTGTAATCTTGGAGGCCGCCCCGGTCTTTGGCATTCCAGGAGTTGGTAAATTTATGCTTGTGACTGTGACTTGTGAGAAGACTAAAATGGACTATACTCACTACACTCGCATGTATGTTTGACTGTTGAAACATGTAAAATTATATGGCACAGTACAAGTTGTATGTAATCATAAGAAATGTTTCAAATGAAAAATGTTTTTAGAAAAACAAAGCCACCTGCGTAAATAGCTGGTTTATTTTCTTTTAAGGGGGGGGGGGGGGGGTTGTGATGATTGGAAGATTTTAGGAAAATTCAATTATAAATGTATTGGGCAATGTAAAGGTTAAAAGCGTGGGGTTAGAGTGTGATTCACTGCAGTGGTCCTTTTTTTATTTTACAGAAGGATCCTGTTTTGCAGGACCTGGGTGTTTTTAAGTAGCAGAAGGTGAAATTGTCAAAGGGATGTGTTTTTCAGTCTGGGCTAATGGACTGTGGTTTGACTGGGAAAGTACTTGTGGAATGAATGTTCTTTGCAGCCGGCAGAGATCATTTGTTTTCCAGCTTGGGGAGATGAGGTCATTGCTGGGTGCAACCAAGGAAGGCAGAAAGACAGATTAAAAATCTTTAGAAAGCAGTTTTTGGAGAAAGATTTGGAGAGGAGTTGAATTCTGGGTCCACAATTCTCCTACAGTAAGATAGATTGAGAGCTGTATCTTTCTTTTCCTGTTTAATGGGAGATTGAGTAGTGATGTTTAAATGGGTGATTGTAAGCTGTTGTTTTTGGGGCTGAAGTTAAAATGTTTAATATTGTAGCCACAATAAAGTTTTATTTTTAAAATAACCAAGCTCTATTTCTTCATGCGATCACTCCTGGAGCGAATCATTCTATCCGCAGTCTGACAAATAAGCCGAAACATTGGGGGTTTGGTCCAGTATCCCAGCCTCTGGTCTGGAATCGGAATAGTGACCGATGTATCAATTGGTTGGAGGCCCATTTCCCAGTCAGTCCTCCAGCACCTTCCTGTCTCTCTATTAGTGCGACGCCCATGGCAGTTTCTCAACTGGGGCCCAGGCCCTGTTATTCTCAGCTAAATACAACCTCAGCTTCATCGTCTGGCTGTCATTGACATGAGCAATAGAGACAGAAAGATGCTCAAGGAGCAAGTGGAGAGTCAAAACTTGTGGCTCTAAATCAACGCTTCAACATTTGTCAGTCAAATATGTTATTTATACTGTTTTTTTAATTATTAGATTTAGGCATCGGAGGCAAAGGATAGAGGGTTTTATAGTATAACTTTTCCTTTCTAGCTAGTGTCAGTCATGGCTCAGTGGGCAGCTCTCTCACCTCTGAATCAGAAAGTTAAGACCCAGTCAGGGACCTGTGGACAAAAACCAGTTCCACCATTCCTGGTCCCAGCACTGAGGAAGTGCTGCACTGTCAGAACAGCCTTCTTTCAAATAAGATGTTAAACTGAGGCCCTGTCTGCCCCTCTCAGGTGGGTATAAAAGTTCCCACAGCCACTATTTTGAAGAAGAGCAGTGGAGTTATCCCCGGTGTCCTGGTCAATATTTATCCCTCAGTCAACATCACTAAAAACAGATCATCTGCTCATTAACACATTGCTGTGTGTGGGATCTTGCTGTGTGTAAATTGGCTGCTGCATTTCCTACATTGCAACAATGACTACACTTCAAAAGTACTTCATTGGCTGTAAAGCACTTTGGGACGTCCTGTGGTTGTGAAAGGTGCTGTAGAAATTTAAGTTTTTAAATTGAAGGTTTATGTTATCTGATCTTGTTTTATGGAACTTAATTGTTCTCAGCCACCCCCCACTTACCATTTAATAAATTACCCAATTAAGACAAAGGTTGAATTCTCTGGATAATTTAAAAATAAGTTTATGAAATGAAAAAGGTTTACTGAACAACTTTAAGACATTGACTTTTCCAACTTCATGCGGGTGATCAGTCTGTAGCAGCGTAACCCTCTGGCTCCTTTGACAGTAATTTCCTTGGAACTCGGCCTCGGAATCTTCAGTACTTGGCCAGCAAGGAACACCTTCGGAACCTCTACTTTTATCCCCAAAGTGACCATTACCTCCCGTCAGAGTTGGGCCTGTTGTAACATGACAATTGGTCAATTTGGTCACTGGATTAATTTAATTGGATCCCCAATTACTGGCACCACCGTCTCTCATTATCTCAAACAGGAATACAATAGAACTGTTTCATACTATCCCTTTATCTGATTCTATACAATCCTTTATTCAAACAGTAAACTTGAGGCTAATCAGAGCTTGAAGGTCTCTCTTGCCAGTACATTTATCCTCATTGCACATTCTTTACAGACACAGCAAGACACAGCAATTAAGCTTTTACATTTTTACAGCAAATGAGAATCGGGGCACGATCTAATGGCCACGATGCGCAAGGCGCGAATCCAACTGCGGCAGTTAGATCACAGGGGAGTTCAAAATCGGCCTCCCATGATTTCATTGACTCCCCAGTTGGTCACATGGATGCCGATTAGTATTGGCCCACACAGACATGGGCCAGGCGTCACGGTACCTGAGGGGTTCCCGCGTCATTGGAGGCCCCTGAGTGGTTAGGGCAGGGTGGTCCCCCAGCCCCTGGAACGTGTGCACCTTGGCACTGGCACCGCAAACCTGGGTATTTCACACTCTGCCCATTCATTTTTTAAAAAATAATTTTTATTAAAGTTTTCACAAAATATCAGCAACAGAATGGAAAAAGATACCCCATAGAATTAAATACAAAACACCCCAGTACCCCCTCCCCATACATAAATAATAAATTAACACCCGTCAAAACACAAAGCAAACATAGCAAATATATACACCCCCTCAGATCCCCCAGTATAGAACAAAACTAAAATAGAACCCCCCCCCCCCCCCCCGCGGTTGCTGCTGCTGATGACCATTGTCTACCGTTCTGCCAGGAAGTTTAGGAACGGTTGACACCACCTAAAAATCCCTTGCACCGACCCCCTCAAAGCAAATTTCACCCTTTCCAATGTAATAAACCCCGCATTGTCGTTGATCCAGGCCTCCACGCCCGGGGGCCTCGCATCCTTCCACTGAAGAAGAATCCTCTGCCGGGCTACCAGGGACGCAAAGGCCAGAACACCGGCCTCTTTCGCCTCCTGCACTCCCGGCTCCTCCACAACCCCAAATATTGCGAACCCCCAGCCTGGATTAACTCTGGATCCTACCACGTTCGACACCGTCCTCGCTACGCCCATCCAAAATTCCTCCAGCGCTGGGCATGCCCAGAACATATGGGTGTGGTTTGCTGGGCTCCCCGAACACCTAACACACCTGTCCTCGCCCCCAAAAAACCGGCTCATCCTGGTCCCGGTCATGTGTGCCCTATGCAGTACCTTAAACTGTATGAGGCTGAGCCTCGTGCACGAAGAGCAAGAGTTCACCCTCCTGAGGGTATCTTCCCACGTCCCCTCCTCAATCTCCTCCCCCAACTCACTCTGCCCATTCATGAAGATCACTCATAAAGACTGAGTCTTGATTTTGTGCAACAACCATGTCTTTCTCTCCATTTCAAATCCCCAGTGAAAATCCAAACACAGTATATTGTGAAATTATTAGATTTAAAAACAGAACAAGTTCTTGGGATTCACTGCCTGACAACGGTGTCCCAAAGGAAATTGGATGGGCTTTTGAGGGAAATAAACTGACAGGGATACGGGAATAGAACAGGGCAATCATTTGATCAACAGAAATCTTCAAGTTGTGAATCTTTGGAATTCTCTACCCCAGAGGGCTGTGGGAGCTCAGTCATTGAGTGTGTTTAAAGCAGAGACTGACAAATTTCTAAATCCCAATAACACAAAGGGAGATGGGGATAGTGTGGGGGAAAAGGCATTAAAGTGGATGATCAGCCATGATCGTATTGAATGGTGGAGCAGGCTTGACGGGCTGAATGGCCAACTCCTGCTCCTATGTTCCAATGATACAAAGATAGGAAGGAAACTAAATTGTGAAGAGGACATAAGGAAGTGAAAAATGTATATTTTAAATGAGTGGAATAAGATCTGTCAAATGGAGAACATGGGAAAATGTGCGATTGTCCATGTTGGCCAGAAGAATAAAAAAGCTTATTATCTAAATGGTGAGAGATTGCAGAGCTCTGAGACTCAGAGGGATCTGTGTGTCCAAGAGCATGAGTCACAAAAGGCGAGTATACAGGTACAGCAAGTAATTAGGAAAGCTAATAGAATGTTATTGTTTACTGTGAGGGGAATTGAATACAAAAGTAGGGAGGTTATGCTTCAGTTATACAGGACATTAGTGAGACCACATCTGGAGCACTGTGTACAGTATTGCTCTCATTTAAGGAATGATGTCAATGTGTTGGAAGCAGTTCAGAGAAGGTTTACTGGACTCATACCTGGAATTGGAGGCTGGCCTTATGAGGAATGATTGGACAGGCTGGGCTTGTCTCCGATGGAGTTTAGGTGACTTGATTGAACCGTATAAGATCCTGAGGGGCCTTGACAGGGTGGATGTGGGAAGGATGTTTCCACTTGTGGGAGAATCTAGAAATTGGAGTCACTTTAAAAGTAATAACTTGCCCATTTAAGGCAGAGTGTTGTGAGTCTTTGGAACTCTCTTCCTCAAAGGGCAGTGGAAACAAAGTCTTTGAATATTTTGAAGGCAGAGCTGGATAGATTCTTGAAAAGCAATGGGGTGAAAGATTATCAGGGGGGTAGGTGGGAATAAAACTATACTAAGTCCAGACGTAATAGGAGCAGGAGTAGGCCATTTGGCCCTTCCAGCCTAGCCCATCTTTCAATAGGATCACAGCTGATCTGATATTTCTCTCGTTCACTTTCCTGCCCTTTCCCTATAATCCTCGGTTCCCTTACTGATTAAGAATCTATCTCAGCCTTAAATATACACAAGGATTCTGTCCCCTCAACTCTCACTGTTCCAAAGACTCTCAGAAGAATTTCCTCCTCATCTCAGTCTTAATTAGGCTCCTCTTTATTCCGAGACGATGCCCTGCGGTGCTAGACTCTCCCATGAGGGGAAACATCCTCTCAGCATTTACCCTGTGAAGCTCCTGAAGAATCCTGTCTGTTTCAATGAGATCACCTCTCATTGTTCTAAATTTCAATGAGTAGAGTCCCAACCTGTTTAACCTTTGCCCCGAAGACAATCCCTCCATACCTGGGATCGACACAGTGAACCTTCTCTAAACAGCCTCCAATGAAATAATATTTTTCCTTACATAAGGGGATCAAAACTGCTCTCAGTTCTCCAGATGTGGTGTCACCAGCACCTTGTCCAGCTGCAGCAAGACTTCCCGATTCTTATACTCCAACCCCCTTGGAATCAGGGCCAACATTCCATTAGCTTCCTGATTACCTGCTGCACCTGTCTGCTAGCTTCCTGTGTTTCCTGCACAAGTTCCCCCGAGTCCCTTTGTGTTGCAGCTTTCTGCAGTTTTTCTCCATTTAAATAATACTGTTCTTTTGTTCTCCCTTCAAAATGAATTTCACATTTTCCCACATTATGCTCCATGTGGCAACGTTCTGTCCACTTGCTTAACCTCTCAATATCTCTTTACAAACTGTTTGTATCCCCCTTACAACTTGCCTTTCCACCTATTTTTGTGCTGTCTGCAAATTTGGGCTTCCTTCCTCCAAGTCATTACTATAAATTTTACACAGTTGTGGTCCCAGCACTGATCCCTGTGGAACCGCACTCGCTGTTTCCTGCTCATTGGCCAATTCTCTATCCATGCCAAAACCATGGGTTCTTATCTCATGACTTAACGTTTTGTGAGGTACCTTGTCAAAGGACTTCTGGAAGTTTAAATACAACACATCTACTGGTCCCCCTCTATCCACTCTGGTCGAGACTTCCTGGAAACACTCTGATAAATTAGTCAGACACGGTTTCCCTTTCACAAAGCCATGCTGACTCTGCTTGATTAGATTATAATTTTCTCAATGTGCTCCTATTCCTTTCTAATAATTGATTCCAACATTTTTTTCAACAATAAATGTTAGACTAATCATCCTATAGCGTCTCGTTGTTTTCCTCCCTCCCATTCTGAATCGGGGGGGGGGGGGGGGGGGGGGGGGGGTTGTCACATTGGCAGTTTTCCAATCCTCTGGCACTTCTCCAGAATCCAAGGATTTTTGGAATATTACAATCAATGCATCCACTATCTCTGTCGCCATTTCTTTTAGGATCCTAGGATGCAGCCATCCAGGGGTCTTATCTTATCCTCATTAGTTTGTCCAATACAACTTCTCCAGTGATGGTATTTAATTGCTCCCTCCATATTCTTTAGTATTAATGGAATATTCAAAGTATCTTCCACCGTAAAGACTGATGCAAAATATCTGTTTAACTCCTCTGCCATTTCCTTGTTCCCCATAACTGACACAGTGGCATGGAGGCACAGTGGTTATCACTGTTGCTTCACAGCTCCAGGGACCCGGGTTTAATTTCCGGCTTGGGTCACTGTCTGTGCGGAGTCTGCATATTCTCCACAAAACTGGGTGGGTTTCCTCCGGGTGATCCGGTTTCCTCCCACAAGTTCCAAAAGTCGGGCTTGTTAGGCGAATTGGACATTCTGAATTCTCCCTGTGTACCCAAACAGGTGCCGGAGTGTGGGAACTAGGGGATTTTCACAGTAACTTAATTGCAGTGTTAATGTAAGCCTACTTGTGACAATAATAAAGATTATTATAATAAAAAATATTATCACTATCTCCCAAGATTTATTTTCTGAGGGGCCTGTGTGGAGTTGAGGTTACAATCAGATCAGCCGTGAACTTATTGAACGGTGGAGCAGGCTCGAGGGGCCGAGTGGCCTACCCCTGCTCCTAATTCATATGTTATCACATCCTTTATAATTGCTTGTAGCATTTTCCCTCCTACTGATGTCAGGCTAATGGGTCTGTGGTTCCCCGTTTTCTCTCTCCCTCCTTAAATAGTGGGGTTACATTTACCACCTTCCAATCTGCAGGAACCATTCCAGAATCTATAGAATTTTGAAAGATGATCACCAATGTATCCACTATCTCTACAGCCGCCTCTTTCAACACTCTAGGATGTAGAGCATCAGCTTTTGGGGATTTATTAACTTTCAATCCCATTAATTTCTCCAGTGCTACTTTTTCACTAATACTAATCTCCTTCAGTTCCTCGTGCTCACTGGTCCCTTGGTTCTCTAGTGTTTTGGGGACAATTTCTGTATCTTCCTCCGTGAAGACAGACACACATTGTTTAGTTTCTCTGCCATTTCCTTATTCCCCATTATAAACTCTCCTGTCTCTGCCTGGAATGGACCCACATTGGTCTTTGCTAATCTTTTCCTTTTCACATTCCTATAGGAGCTTTTCCAGTCGGTTTTTATGTTTCTCCCCAGTTTGCTCTCATTCTATTTTCTCTTGATCAGTTTCTTGGTCCTCCTTTGCTGAATTCTAAAACAAGTTCCCAATCCTCAGGCTCACTACTATTTGGGCCACTTTATGAGTCTCCTCCATTGATTGAATGGAATCTTTAATTTTTCGTGTCAGCCACAATAGCTTCACTTTGCTGTTTAATTTTTGCTTCTTAAAGGAATCTCTATTTTATGTCAATAAAATGCTTGTGGTTGCCTGTCTGTCTATCGTCATACCAAGAACAACAAATAACAAAGGACAGTACAGCACAGGAACAGGCCCTTCGGCCCACCAAGCCTGCTCGGATCATGATGTCTGTCTAAACTAAAACATTCTGTGCTTCCAGGGTCTGTATCCGTCTATTCCCATCCGATTCATGTATTCGTCAAGATGCCTCTTAAACGTCGCTATCGTACCTGCTTCCACCACCTCCTCCTGCAGCGTCTTCCAGGCACTCAACACCCTCTGTGTAAAAAACCTCCCTCACATATCTCCTCTAAACTTTGCCCCTCGATCCTTAAACCTATGTCACCTGATAATTAACATGTCCAACCTGGGAAAAAGCTTCTGACTATCCACTCTGTCCACGCCACTCATAATTTTGTAAACTTTTATCAGGTCGTCCATCAACCTCTGTCGCTTCTGAGAAAACAATCCGAGTTTATTCAACTTCTCATAGCTAATACCCTCCAGGCCAGGTAACATCCTGGTAAACCTCCTCTGTACTCTCTCCAAAGCCTCCACATCCTTTCGGTAATGTGGTGACCAGAATTGTCGACAATATTCCAAGTGTGGCCTAACTAAGGTTCTGTACAGCTGCAGCATGACTTGCCAATTTTTATACTCAATGCCCCGACCAATGAAGACAAGCATGCCGTCTGCCTTCTTAGCGACCTTATCCACCTGCATTGCCACTTTCAGTGATATGTTTATTGTAATTTCCCAATCTACCAGACAACTTGCCGCTCATTCCATGGCAGTTTCTTCTGTGAGAAACACCCAAAAAAATTAGGCAAAAGAACCATGTAACCACCATAGCCCATCTTCATGGCAACATGGCTGCTTTGGGAACTAAATATCTCCCAACATGCAAACACCTTTTCATTCTGTGCTCCTCGTCAAACTTGGAGCCAGGTAATCGCAACGAGGCTCAGAAATGGTCAGCCCACCGGAGGCAGAGGTGTTAGACCGGCCAGTCCAGCAGAAAGAAACCCTCCAATCATCAGCATTCACCAGATGTCAGAATGAACAAAATGCAGTCCTGGATGTCAGTGAGAGCAGAAACAATAACAACGGAGCCAACATCTGGAATTTATTGTGAACTTGTTGGAGTCACAACAGGTGCGATGAATCACAAACCCCCCTCCCCCCACATTGAGAGCAGATGAATGGTCTCTCCCCAGAATTAACTCGCTAGTGTCTCCGTAGTTGGGACGGATCATTGAATGTCTCCCCTGCTCAGAGTAGCTGAATGGCTTCTTCCAGGTGTGAACTCGCTAGTGTTCCCGCAGGGTGTCGGGATATCTGAATCCCTTCTCTCACTAAGAGCAGGTTAATGGCTTCTCCCCAGTGTGAACTCGCTGGTGTCTCTGCAGGCTGGATAACTGAGTGAATCCCTTCCCACACTGAGAGCAGGTGAACGGCCTCTCCCCAGTGTGAATTCGCTGGTGTATCAGAAGGCTCGATGAGGTATTGAATCCCTTCTCACACTGAGAGCAGGTGAACGGCCTCTCCCCAGTTTGAAGTCGCTGATGTACCCGCAGGCTGGATAACTGACAGAATCCCTTCCCACACTGAGAGCAGGTGAACGGCCTCTCCCCAGTGTGAACTCGCTGGTGTATCCGCAGGCGGGATAAGTGAGCAAAACCCTTCCCACACTGAGAGCAGTTGAACGGCCTCTCCCCAGTGTGAACTCGCTGGTGTCTCTTCAGGCTGGATAACTCAGAGAATCCCTTCTCACACCGGGAGCAGGTGAATGGCCTCTCCCCAGTGTGACTGCGCCGATGAGATTCCAGTGCAGATGGAACTCTGAATCTCTTCCCACAATCCCCACATTGCCACGGTTTCTCCATGTTTTGGGTCTCCTCGTGTGTCTCCAATTTAGACAATCAGTTGAAACCTCGTCCACACACAGAACACGTGTATGGTCTCTCCCCGCTGTGAATGCTGTGATGTTTTTTCAGGCTTTCCACAGTTAGTGCTCTGGAACACTCTCACTCGGGTGTGTGTGTCTCGGTGCTTTTCCAGTCACACTGATGTTTTGAAGCCGACAGAACAGACAAACATTTCTCCTTCTCGTTTCAATGTCCGGTGATATTCAGTTCCAAGTAATTGAGAGACTCAGTCAGATTGAGACGTGACGTTTGAGATTTCTGTCTGTAATTCCTCCTCTTCTAATATCCTGTAAAAACAATTTACAAAAGACATCACTGTCAGTACAGGATAGAAATTCAGAACAGACAATTCTAGTTCCAGGAGAATATTCTTTCCCCTCTCATTCCCCAAAAGCTGTAAATCTCCATCCCACACATTCTCCCTCCATTCTCACTCTACTGTATCTAATATTCACCCTCCCAATTCTCCTGAAGGTGCTGATTCAGGCTGATTGACAGATGCCTGCTTTGTGTCCTGGACACAGAGATCATAACAAATACGAGCTGTAGTTGACCATTAATCCCATCGAGCCTGCTCGTTTATTCTGTGGGATCATTGGCCGATCGATGTCAGCGACATTCTCTGTGTTATTGACCAGTGTGCTGACTCAATATCTGTGAGCCCATGAAGCCGAGCTGCAAAACACCATGAAGAGATTCGATGATCCCGAGGAGAGAATCCCGAATGTTGAGTAAGATGCCTCCTCGGCAAAGGCAAGAATTTAATCCGTGGAAAACCGGCTGAGTGGGGTGGTGGACTCCTGGAGAACATGGAAAACCGAGGGTCAGAGAAAGAACATTCGAGTTGTCGGCCTGCCAGAAGATGTGGAGGGTAAGGCTCCCGTTAGGTTCTTCAAGGACCTGCTGCCACGTTTTCTCCAGCTGGATGTGAAGCCTGGGCAATTCAAATTAGAAAGGGCATCGGATCCTGTCTTTGAGGCCGAGGGATAGTTTTCATCCCAGGCCTGTAATCATTCACAGCTCTTACCCTCTTTCCCCACTCACTATTTTAACCAGTTAACTGGTTGTTCAATTGATCTGGCATTTCACCCCGAGGCTCTGGTCCCTCAAATATCATACATAGAACATACAGTGCAGAAGGAGACCATTGGGCCCATCGAGTCTGCACCAACCCACTTAATCCCTATCCCCGTAATCCAATAAGCCCTCCTAACCCTTTTTTGGTCACTGAAGGCAATTTATCATAGCCAATCCATCTAACCTGCACGTCTTTGGACTGTGAGAGGAAACTGGAGCACCCGGAGGAAACCCATGCAGACATGGGGAGAACGTGCAGACTCCGCACAGACAGTGATCCAGCTGGGAATCGAACCTGGGACCCTGGCGCTGTGAAGCCATAGTGCTACCGTGTTGCCTATCCTGTTCCAAATTAATTCTGCAATGTGTTGCTTGTATTTATGTTGGCAATATGTCTTGTTCCGCTCTGTACCCATTTCCCACCAGTTTTTCTGTTACTCTGTTGTACTCATTGTTTAAAAAATGATTTAAAAAATAATAACTTATTAAAAATCTGTCCACCTCATCCGTGAATATATTCAATGACCCCCACATCCCACTGGTCCCTGTGGAAGAGAAATCCAGACTACTAACCCTCTGAGGGAAGAGATGACTGGAAATATATAACATAAATACAGTAGAATATTTCAAAACAGGAAATAATAATAAATGTACTTCATTACAGAAGCATAAATAATATATCTAATCTGTACCAGATAACAACACAAGGCATGTCTGGTGTCCCATTAGGGGTTGGTTTAGCACAGGGCTAAACCGCTGGCTTTGAAAACAGACCAAGGTAGGCCAGCAGCACAGTTCAATTCCTGTCCCAGCCTCCCCGAACAGGAGCCGGAATGTGGCGACTCGGGGCTTTTCACAGTAACTTCATTTGAAGCCTACTCGTGACAATAAGCGATTTTCATTTCATTTCATGTCTATCTGATATTAATTCACTGTCCCCTTAAATGTCAGCCATCTCCTGGAGAAACCAGCCCTTCTAATTGTGAACATTAGGAAAGAGACCATCCCTTTGAGCCAGACAAATAAATGTGTCAAGCTGAGGGAGCAAAGGATGTCAATGTCTTTAAGAGAGAGAGAGAGAGAGAGAGAGACCTGGGCCAAGCTTTCCAGAGTAAGAAGTCTTACAGCACCAGGTTAAAGTCCAACAGGTTTGTTTCAAACACGAGCTTTCGGAGCACGGCTCCTTCTTCAGGTGAATGGAGAGGTACATACCTCTCCATTCACCTGAAGAAGGAGCCGTGCTCCGAAAGCTCGTGTTTGAAACAAACCTGTTGGACTTTAACCTGGTGTTGTAAGACTTCTTACTGTGCTCACCCCAGTCCAACGCCGGCATCTCCACATCAAAGCTTTCCAGAGTCTGCACCCTCCCTGGATTCACTTCCTTTCCCTTCAGTTGCTGCAAGTGACCAATTGAAGGTGAGAATGAGAAAAGAAATGGAAAGGGGGAGAAAAGAAAGTGTTTTACTCACAGATGTTGGAGACAGGAGGAGGTTTCAGTCTGTGTGAGGTCCCAGTTTTCCTCATTGTCCAGCTTCCGCATTCAGACAACGGGGGAGCTGATTGGATGGTAGAAGAGAGTCCTTCCGGTTCATCAACTCTTCCCATTGGTCAACAACCTTCCTGCGCACGCAGAGGAATCCGCGGCGACGTCTCAGGATTCCAGTGCGCAGGCCCGGCGCGCGGACCCAGCAGCTCCGCCCCACTCTTTGTTCCCCCTCCTCCAGACAAGGTTTCCAGGCAACCGGCTGACAGCTCCGGCCAGAGCGAGAAGTCGCTCGGTGATTTCCCCTCCCCCCGGCCCGGGACTGCGCATGTCCAAGAGAGCGAAGAGGCTGCGCATGTGCGAGGGAAAGCCCACCCCCTGACCTCTCTGCTGAGGTGTTGACCAATGGGAAGAGAAGAGTAGCGGAAGGATTCTGGCCCAGCAGCCAATCAGAGCGCGGGCTTTGTGTAATTGAAGGTTGAAGTTCACACAGACTGAAACTTCCTCCTGTCTCCAACATCTGTGAGTAAAACACTTTCTTTTCTCCCCCTTTCCATTTCTTTTCTCATTCTCACCTTCAATTGGTCACTTGCGGCAACTGAAGGGAAAGGAAGTGAATCCAGGGAGGGTGCAGACTCTGGAAAGCTTGTCCCAGGTCTCTCTCTCTCTTAAAGACGTTGACATCCTTTGTTCCCTCAGCTTGACACATTTATTTGTCTGGCTAAAAGGATGGTCTCTTTCATAATGTCCACAATCCTACTAGCCCCTGACGCTCTCAGTGCCATCACCAACAGTTCTAAAGCCAGGGCAAACAGCAGTATGGAGAGTGGGCGCCCCTGCTTCGTCCCCCGGTGCAGCCTGAAATAATCTGAACTCACCCAGTTTGTCTGTCCACACGATACTGGTGTCTGGTATGACAACCGGACCCAGTCCACAAAACACTGTCCAAATCCAAACCGCCCCAGAACCTCCCACAAATAGTCCCACACCATCTCGATCTCTGTATCCATGGCGACCACCAGCTCTACCTCTCGTCCCTCTGGAGGTATCGTGATCACATTGAGGAGCCTCCTGATGTTGACTGCCAGATGCCTCACCTTCACAACCCCCTCTAGACATCCCTTATCACTCCCGGGACACAATCCTCTATTCTCCAGGCCAAGATCTAAGGCAATAGCATCTACATTTAGCAGGGAGATCGGTCTGTATGACTCGCATTATTCTGGGTCCTTTTCCTGCTTCAAAATGAGGGATATCGAAGCCTGTGACAACTTTGGGGAGCACACCCAGCTTCCTTGCCTCGTTAAAATCCCTTACCAGCACCGGCCCCAATACCCCTGAGAATTTCTTATAAAATTTCACCGCTCCCCCTCCAGACCAGGGGCCTTGCCCGATTGCATCACCTTCAGTCCCTCTATCTATCTCTTTCTGAAACCTATTTCCTTTACTTGTTTTTGCTAAATCACCATCTTTCTTTTTTTAAATCACTCAGTCATTTTATTCTGTGTATTATAATTTGAAGAATTACCACAATATGTAATTGAATGAAATTGGGAAGCACAGTAGCACAAGTGATTAGTAGTGTGGCTTCACAGCGCCAGAGTTCCAGGTTCGATTCCCTGCTGGGTCACTGTCTGTTCGGAGTCTGCACGTTCTCCCCATGTCTGCATGGGTTCCCACTGGGTGCTCCGGTTTCCTCCCACAGTCCAAAGATGTGCAGGTTCAGTGGATTGGCCATGGTAAATTGCCCTTAGTGACCAAAAAAGGTTATGAGAGGTTATTGGGTTACGGGGATATGGTGGAAGTGAGGGCTTAAATGGGTCAGTGCAGACTCGATGGGCCGAATGGCCTCCTTCTGCCCTGTATGTTCTAAACTCAACTACTGTATTCGCTAAAGACAATCAATCTGACCTAATCTTGTGTTGACAAATAAAGTTTACCAGTGACTCAAGCTGACAAATAAAGTTGAACTGAACTTTGCCAAAAAGCACAGACTTGACCTCTGTTATTTGGGAACTAAGTAGGGATAACGGATATCCAGGGTTCCGAATAGACACAGAAATCCAACAGGGGTCTATCTGCAGGAAAGGTGGTGGGGGAGTGGAGAAGGGTAAGGGGGGTGGTGAATGAGTACAGGGAGAAGGCGAGCAGGATGCTAGTGCAGCAATTGAGGAAGCAGGGGACTGCAAGGGAGACCAGGAAAGTGAATGATGCTTCTACCAGCCCATTGGGGCCCCCAGGGCCTCCACCAGCTCCTCTTCCACCTTCGGAAACTCCATCCCCTCTAAAATCCGCCTCATCGCCTCCGCCCCGGCTCGGGGTTCCGACTCGTACAGCTTGCTATAGAAGTCCCGAAACACCCCATTCTCACCCGTCGGGTCCAAGACCATATTCCCTCCCGCATCCTTCGCTTTCCCGGTCTCCCTCGCAGCCTCGGGATCAATGAGCCTCTTCATGGTATTTTGCAGCTCGGCCTCATGAGCTCAGAGATATTGAGTCAGCTCACTCAGCCTCTGGTCAATAACACGGAGAATGTCGGCAGTCACCATCTTCGCCACCTCCGAGAGAGCCCCGGAGAGCGCGGGGTCGAGAGACCTCCCAAGGGTCAGGCCGCCATGTTGAAAAGGCGGCTCCACCCCCACTGAATCTGCCTCCGCTCTGTTATCAACGGATTTCTTAATCTTACCTTTCCTAATCCCGATGTCTTCCAGAGACATGACAACAAATATTAATTCAAGGATCAGGTAAACGAGTGCCGAGCAATCAGGATAAATGACGGATTCTAGGTGAGTGGCATCAGAACCTGCGGGAAAGCAGCTACTCCTGCGCCGCATCACATGGTTCCCACCCAGACCGATTTCTGATGACCAGGGAGTCGAGGGTTATGGAAAACAGGCAGGAAAATGGAGACAAAGCTGAGATGAGGAGGGAGTTCTTCACTTGTTGTGGAGCAGGGTGAGAATGGAGGGAGAGTGTGTGGGATGGAGATTTACAGCCTTTGCGGAGTGAGAGAGGATAAAATGTTCCAGAGGAATTAAAATTGTCTGTTCTGAGTTTCTATCCTTTACTGACAATGATGTCTTTTGTAAATTGTTTTTACAAGATATTAGAAGAGGAGGAATTACAGACAGAAATCTCAAAAGTCACATCTCGATCTGCCAGAGTCGCTCGGTTCATCGGGGCCTGAATATTATCGGCCTTTGAATCGAGAAGGGAGGAAAAATGTTTGTCTGTTCTGTTCGCTTCAGACGATTTTAAACATCAGTGTGGCTGAAAAAGCACCAAGACACACACACCCGAGTGAGAGTGTTCCAGAGCACTGACTGTGGAAAGAGCTTTAACCAGTTACACAGCCTGAAAAAACATCACACCATTCACAGCGGGGAGAGACCGTACACGTGTACTGTGTGTGGTCGAGGCTTCGACTGATTGTCTGATCTGGAGAGTTACGACGAGACCCAAAACATGGAGAAACCGTGGAAATGTGAAGTCTGTGGTAAGAGATTCAGAGTCCGATCTAAGCTGGAGATTCATCGACGCAGTCACACTGGGGAGAGGCCATTTACCTGCTCTGTGTGTGGGAAGGGATTCACTGAATTATCCAGCCTGAAGTCACATGAAAGAGTTCACACTGTGGAGAAGCCGTTTACCTGCTCTCAGTGTAAGAAGGGATTCAGACATTCATCCACCCTGAAGTCACATCAGCGAATTCATACTGGGGAGAGACCGTTCACCTGCTCTCAGTGTGAGAAGGGATTCACTGCGTTATCTAGCCTGAAGTCACACCAACGGGTTCACACTGGGAAAAAGCCATTCACCTGCTCTCAGTGTGGGAAGGGATTCACTCAGGTATCCAACCTGAAGACACACCAGCGGGTTCACACTGGGGAGAAGCCATTCACCTGCTCTCAGTGTGGGAAGGAATTCACTGCGTTATTTAGCCTGAAGTCACATCAGCGAATTCACACTGGGGAGAAGCCATTCACCTGCTCTCAGTGTGGGAAAGGATTTACTCAGTCACCCCACCTGCAGGCACACCAGCGAGTTCACACTGGGGAGAGACCGTTCACCTGCTCTCACTGTGGGAAGGAATTCAGAGATTTATCCACCCTGCGGACACACCAGCGAATTCACACTGGGGAGAGGCCGTTCACCTGCTCTCAGTGTGGGAAGGGATTCGCTCAGTTATCCAGCCTGAAAATTCACCAGCGGGTTCACACAGGGGAGAGGCCGTTCATCTGTTCTCAGTGTGGGAAGGGATTCAGACATTCATCCACCCTGTGGAGACATGAGCGATTTCACACTGGGGAGAAGCCGTTCATCTGCTCTCAGTGTGGTAATGGATTCACTCAGTTATCCCATTTGAAGAGTCACCAGCGAATTCACACTGGGCAGAAGCCATTCACCTGCTCTCATTGTGGGAAAGGATTCCGACATTCATCCAGCCTGCAGAGACATCAGCGAGTTCACACGGGGAGAGGCCATTCACCTGCTCCGATTAGCGGAGGCATTGAGTGATCCATCTACCTGCGGAGACATCGGCGAGTTCCCAGAGGGCAGAGGCCGTTCATCTGCTCTCAATGTGGGAACACATTTTGTGTTTCATCGCAACTACTGAGACACCAACAAGTTCACAAATGATTGCAGGGATTGGATTCTGCTGTTATTGTTTCTGTTCTCAATTACATTCGGAACTGCAATTTATTCATCCTGTCAATTGGTCAATATGGATGGTCGGGGTTTCTTTCTGCTGGAACGACTGGTCTCGCAACGTTTCCTCCAGTGGGCTGATGCTCTTTCAGCTTTGTTGCGAATATGTGGTTTCCAATTTCACAAGGGTCACAGAATGGAAGCATGTTGGAAGTTGGAAGATATTTAGTTCCCATTTCTGTTTGGAACCCCCTAAAGCATGCCACGTTGCCATGAAGATGGGCTATAGTGGTTACATGGTTCTTTGTTTAATTTTTCTGGGTGTTTCTCAAAGAAGGAAACTGTTGAGGTATGAGAGACAGGTTGTCTGTTGGAGATTTGGAAATTGCAACAAAAGATTAGTCAATGAACAGACATCTGCGAGCATTTAAGGATTTATTACATATTTGCAACAAATACACATTCCTTTCAGGAACAAAAATCCACAGGAAAAGTGATGCAGTAATTCTTCCCACCCACTGAGACACCAACAGGTTCACAATTGATTGCAGGAGTTGGTTTCTGTTATTGTTTCTACTCTCAATTATATCCAGCACTGCATTTCGTTCATTTTCACAGCTGCTCAGATGTTGATTCCTTTAAGAAACAAAAATCCAACAGGAAAGGTGATGCAACCGTAGCTAACAAGAAAAGTTACAGATTCCATTAGATCCAAGGAAGAGGCTCATAAAGTGGCAAAAATAGTGGTAACCCTGAGGATTGGGAACTTGATTTAGAATTCAGCAAAGGAGGACCAAGAAACTGATCAAGAGAAAATAGAATATGAGAGCAAACTGGGGAGAAACATAAAAAACGACTGGAAAAGCTCCTATAGGAATGTGAAAAGGGAAAGATTAGCAAAGACCAATGTGGGTCCATTCCAGGCAGAGACAGGAGAGTTTATAATGGGGAATAAGGAAATGGCAGAGAAACTAAACAATGTGTGTCTGTCTTCACGGAGGAAGATACAGAATTTGTCCCAAAAACGCGAGAGAGAACCAAGGGCTTCTCACAATTGTGAGCATGAGTGAAAAGTAGCACTGGAGAATTTTTTGGATGAAAAATTAATAAATCCCCAAAAGCTGATGCTCTACATCCCAGAGTGTTGAAAGAGGCGGCTGTAGAGATAATGGATACATTGGTGATCATCTTTCAAAATTCTGCAAATTCTGGAATGTTTCCTGCAGATTGGAAGGTGGTAAATGTATCCCCACTATTTAAGGAGGGAGCGAGAAAATGGGCAACCACAGACCCATTAGCCTGACATCAGTAGGAGGGAAAATGCGACAATCTATTATAATGGATGTGATAACATATGAATTAGGAGCAGGAGTAGGCCACTCGGCCCCTCGAGCCTGCTCCACCATTCAATAAGTTCCCAGCTGATCTGATTGTAATCTCAACTTCACAGAGGCCCCTTAGAAAATTAATCTGGGAGATAGTTATGGGGAACAAGGAAATGGCAGAGGAGTTAAACAGATATTTTGCATCAGTCTTTATGGTTGAAGAGGCTTTGAACATCCCATTAATGCTAAAGAATAGGGGGGAGGAATTAAATCACTGGACAAATCACGTTAGACAAACTAATGGGGCTAAAGGCAGCTATGTTCCCGGCCCTGATGCTTGCATCTTAGGATCCTAAAGAAATGGCGACAGAGACAGTGGATGCATTGGTTATAATTTTCCAAAAATCCTTGGATTCTGGAGAAGTATCGGAGGATTGGAAAACTGCCAATGTGATACCCCGATACAAAAAAGGGATTGAAGCAAAAAGCTGGTAAATGTAGACCAATTTGTCTAACTTTATTGTTGGAAACATTTTGGAATCAATTATTAAGGAAGTAATACCAACATATTTGGAAAATCATAATAAGCAGAGTCAGCATGGCTTCATGAAAGGGAAACGGTGTCTGGTTAATTTATCACAACCAGGATAGAGGGGAACCAGTAGATGTGAAGTATTTGGACTTTTGGAAGGCGTTCGACAAGGTACTTCATAAAAGGGTTAAGTTATAAGATAAGAGCTCATAGTTATGGAGCTCGAATATTGGGATGGAAGAGAATTGGTTGATGGACAGGAAACAGCGAACTGTAACCAGTGGGGTTACACAGGGATCAGTTCTGGGACATCAACTGTTTATAACATCTGATAATGACTTGGAGGTCGAAGCGAATGTACTAGGTGCAATAGAACATACAGTGCAGAAGGAGGCCATTCGGCATATCAAGTCTGAACTGACCCACTTAAGTCCTCACTTCCACCCTATCCCCGTTACCCAATAACCCCTCCTAACCATTTTGAACACTAAGGGCAATTTAGCATAGCCAGTCCACCTAACCCACGCAGACACGGGGAGAATGTGCAAAGACAAGTTGCAAGGGGGGGGGTTTACAAACAATTTGCAATGAGATAGGTTATGTAACTGGGCAGAAAGTTGGTAAATGGAATATAATGTGGGAAAATGTGAATTTCATTTTGGAAGGGAAAACAAAAGAACAGTATTATTTAAATGGAGAAAAGCTGCAGAAAGCTGCAACACAAAGGGACTCGGGGGAACTTATGCAGGAAACACAGGAAGCTAGCAGACAGGTGCAGCAGGTAATCAGGAAGCTAATGGAATGTTGGCCCTGATTCCAAGGGGGTTGGAGTATAAGAATCGGGAAGTTTTGCTGCAGCTGAGGACCAGAGGGACCCGTCTCAGAATAAAGAGGTGCCAATTAAGACTGAGATACGGAGAAATTTCTTCACTGAGGGTTGTGAGTCTTTGGAACTGAGAGCTGTGGGGACAGATCCCTTGTCTATATTTCAGGCTGAGATAGATTCTTGATCAGCGAGAGAATCAAGCATTACAGGGAAAGGGCAGGAAAGTGGACAAGAGGAATGTTGGATCAGCTGTGATTGAATGGCGGGGCAGGCTCGAAGGGCCGAATGGTCAACTCCTGTTCCCATTTCTTGTGGTATTCCTGCCGACCCCACCCCCATCCGGTAACATTTCACCCCCTTGAACAGGAATCTATCCAGATCTGCCTTGAAAATATTCAAAGACTCTGCTTCCACTGCCCTTTGAGGAAGAGAGTTCCAAAGACTCACAACCCTCGGAGAGAAAAAAGTTCTCCTCTGCCTTAAATGGGCAACATATTACTTTTAAAGTGACTCCAATTTCTAGATTCTCCCACAAGAGGAAACACCCTTTCCACATCCACCCTGTCAAGGCCCCTCAGGATCTTATACGGTTCAATCAAGTTACCGAAATTTCATCGGACACAAGTCCAGCCTTAAATGAGAGCAATACTGTACACAGTGCTCCAGATGTGGTCTCACCAATGTCCTGTATAACTGAAGCATAACCTCCCTACTTTTGTATTCAATTCCCCTCACAATAAAAAGTTACATTATTCTATTAGCATTCATAATTTCATAATAACATCTGGACTTTAGTAAGGCGTTTGATAAGGTTTCCCATGGCAGGTTGATGGAAAAAGTGACGTCGTATGGGGTTCAGGGTGTACTAGCTAGATGGATAAAGAACTGGCGAGGCAACAGGAGACAGAGAGTAGTGGTGGAAGGGAGTGTCTCAAAATGGAGACGGGTGACTAGTGGTGTTCCACAGGGATCCGTGCTCGGACCACTGTTGTTTGTGATCTACATAAATGACCTGGAGGAAGGTATAGGTGGTGTGATTACCAAGTTTGCAGATGATACTAAGATTGGTGGAGTTGCAGATAGCGAGGAGGACTGTCAGAGAATATAACAAAATATAGATAGATTGGAGAGTTGGGCAGAGAAATGGCAGATGGAGTTCAATCCAGGCAAATGCGAGGTGATGCATTTTGGAAGATCAAATTCAAGAGCGGACTATATGGTCAGTGGAAGGGTCTTGGGGAAAATTGATGTGCAGAGAGATCTGGGAGTCCAGGTCCATTGTACCCTGAAGGTGGCAACACAGGTGGATAGAGTGGTCAAGAAGGCATACAGCATACTTGCCTTCATCAGAAGGAGTATTGAGTACAAGAGTTGGCAGGTCATGTTACAGTTGTATAGGACTTTGGTTAGGCCACATTTGGAATACTGCATGCAGTTCTGGTCGCCACATTGCCAGAAGGATGTGGATGCCTTGGAGAGGGTGCAGAGGAGGTTCACCAGGATGTTGCCTGGTATGGAGGGTGCTAGCTATGAAGAAAGGTTGAGTAGATTAGGATTGTTTTCGTTGGAAAGACCGAGGTTGAGGGGGGACCTGATTGAGGTCTACAAAATTATGAGAGGTATGGACAGGGTGGATAGCAACAAGCTTTTTCCAAGAGTGGGGGTGTCAGTTACAAGGGGTCACGATTTCAAGGTGAGAGGGGGAAAGTGTAAGGGAGATGTGCGTGGAAAGTTTTTTACGCAGAGGGTGGTGGGTGCCTGGAACGCTTTACCAGCGGAGGTGGTAGAGGCGGGCACGATAGCATCATTTAAGATGCATCTGGACAGGTATATGAACGGGCGGGAACAGAGGGAAGTAGACCTTGGAAAATAGGAGACAGGTTTAGATAAAGGATCTGGATCGGCGCAGGCTGGGAGGGCCGAAGGGCCTGTTCCTGTGCTGTAATTTTCTTTGTTCTCCTTATCTGGTCTGGCCTACATGTGATTTCAGACCCATAGCAATGTGGATGACTCTTAACTGCCCCCTCAAGGGAAATTAGGGATGGGCAATAAATCCTGGCACAACCTGCAATGCCCACAACCCATGAACATATTTTAAAAATGATATTTTGTTCAAATCAATCACTATAGGGGCTGGTTTAGCCCAGTGGGCTGAACAGCTGGCTTGTAATGCAGAACAGTGCCAGCAGCGCGGGTTCAATTCCCGTACCAGCCTCCCCGAACAGGCGCCGGAATGTGGCAACTAAGGGCTTTTCACAGTAACTTCATTGAAGCCTACTTTTGAGAATAAGCGATTATTGTTAATATATTATCGTCCGTCTGCATCATTGTTATGTGTAACAAGGTCAAGGAAGCCATGTTAAACTCCAGCATGAGACGACCATTATTTTTTAAATGAATAGTTTTTCAACCAAAATTTTTCTATAAATGATTGAACTCATAGAAATTGTTCAAACTAACATTGTTCCAGAATTTTGTAAACCTACAGGACATAATATGTTGCTAAAGTCTGGCTCAAGTCTAAGTCCCATTGTTCAATCCAATCAAGGTTCATAAGAAAGAAAGGAATAGCCTTCTACAAAACAAGCTCTTTGAACCAATGTATCTTGTGTTAATCAACAATATTGATCAGCTACCAGTCAGTAACAAATGACTGAATAAGTAATGAGCTAATTGAGTTAGGATTAATGAATCAATAATGAATTAGTAGTTATCGTGAAAGACTGGGTTTTATTTGCTGTAAAAATGTAAAAGCTTAATTGTTGTGTCTGTAAAGAATGTGCAATGAAGATAAATGCACTGGCAAGAGAGACCTTCAAGCTCTGATTAGCCGCAACATTTGAAACTGTCTGAATAAGGGATTTTTTGAATCAGATAAAGGGATAGTATGAAACAGTTCCAATGTATTCATAGGATCATAGAATTCCTACAGTGCAGAAGGAGGCGATTCATTCCATTGAGTCTGCACCGATCCACTGAATGAGCACCCTGCCTTAGCCCACTCTCCCAACCTATCCTCATTACCCCTTTACCCCACTTAACCTGTTCATATTTGGACTGTGGGAGGAAACCAGAGCACCTGAGGAAACACACGCAGACATGTGGAGAAAGAACTCCACACAGTCACCCAAGGATGGAATTGAACTTGGGTCCCTGACGCTGTGAGGCAGCAGTGCTAACCACTGTGCCGCCCCTGTCTACGATACTGAAATAAGCTGGTGTAAGCAATTGGGGATCCCAATTAAATTAATCTAATGGCCAAATTGACCAATGGTCATGTTACAACAGGCCCAACTCTGACGTGAGGTAATGGTCACTTTGGGGATAAAAGTCGACGTTCTGAAGGTCTTCATTGTTGGCCAAGTACTGAAGATTCCTGAGGCCGAGTTCCCAGGAAATTTCTGTCAAAGAAGCCAGACTCCCGAGGCTGAATTCCACAAGAATTACTGTCAAAGAAGGAGCCAGAGAGGGTTACGCTGCTACAGACTGATCATGACCGCATCAGCTTCACCGCATGAAGCTGTAAATAGTCAATGTCAAAGTTGATCAGTAAACCATTTTGATTTAATAAACTTCTTTTAAAATTTACTATGCAGAGAATTTTGCCTTTGTCTTAATTGGTTCTAGTTTTGTCTGAACCAAAGTGAATTTATTAAATGGTAAGTTGGGATTGCTGAAATAAATCAAATACAGTGACCACCCACATGTAATTTGTGTCAGAGTGACGCTTCTCATTCCAGTCCCAGGAAACTGGGCCCCAGGTGAGCAATGACGACCGCGCCTCCCACAATGCCCCATTCTGGGTAACCCGCTCTATCCGCCGCATGGACGGGCAGCCCCGGGACTGCATGTCCAAGGGAGAGCGGCAGCAGCGCATTTGCAGGATAGTGCTAATCCCATTTCCCAAATTGTCTGCGTTCCACGAGTCAAAAGTTCTCCCAGCGACACGTGATATCCCCTTTCAGGCAGCCGGCAACCAATGGAAACTATTGGAGGACTGGAAGGACTCTGGTCCTCCAGCCAATCAGAGCGCGGGCTTTGTTTGAATGAAGATTGACCTTCACACAGACTGCAACCTCATTCTGTCTCCAACATCTGTGAGTAAAAGACTTTATTTTCCGCCCTTTCCATTTATTTTCTTATTCTGACCTTCAATTGGTGATTTGCACCAATTGAAGGAAAATAAAGGGAATCAAGTCTTTGTCAAACACATTTTTAGGGGCAGAACACATTTTTTAGGGGCAGCACCATAGCATAGTGGTTAGCACAGTTTCTTCACAGCTCCAGGGTCCCAGGTTTGATTCCTGGCTTGGGTCGTTGTCTGTGCGGAGGCTGCACGTTCTCCCCATGTCTGCGTGGGTTTCCTCCGGGTGCTCCTGTTTCCTCCCACAGTTCAAAGATGTGTGGGTTAGGTGGATTGCCCATGCTAAATTACCCTCAGTGTCCAAAAAGCTTAAGTGGGGGTTAATCGGTTACGGGGATAGGGTACAGATATGGGCTTGAGTAGGGTTCTCTTGGTAAGGGCTGGTGCAGACCCGATGGGCTGAATGGCCTCCTTCTGCAAGGTAGATTCTATGACTTTTAGTCCAGTAATATAGACACATATCTGTCTGGCAGCCTGCATTTAAATTGTGATGTTTCTGAGTCCAGGACAGGAAGCATTGAGCTTGGATCTGTCAATCAGCCTGAATCAGCACCTTCAGGAGAATTGGGAGGGTGAATATTAGATACAACAGAGTGAGAATGGAGGGAGAGTGTGTGGGATGGGGATTTACAGCTTTTGTGGAATGAGAGGGGAAAAAATGTTCCAGAGAAACTAGAATTGTCTGTTCTGAATCTCTACCCTGTATTAAAAGTGATACCTTTTGTATATTGTTTTTCCAGGATATTAGAAGAGGAGGAATTACACACAGAAATCTCAAATGTCATATCTCGATCTGATAGATTCACTCGTTTCCATGGGACCGGAATATCATCGGCCTTTGAAGCTGGAAGGAGAAATGTTTTCTGTTCTGTCTGCTTCAAAAGATTTTAATCATCAGTGTGACTGGAAAAGCACCGAGACACACACACCCGAGTGAGAGTGTTCCAGAGCACTGACTGTGGAAAGAGCTGTAACTAATTAAAAAGCAGATGAAAGTTATCACATCCTTCACAGCGAGGAGAGACCGTACATGTGTTCTGTGTGTGGATGACGTTTGAACTGATTGTCCAGCCTGCAGAGTCACAAATGCATCCGAACTATGAAGAAACCGCAGTAATGTGGTGGCTGGGAAGGGATTCAGATTTCCATCTGTGCTGGAAACGCATCGTCGCATTCACACCGGAGAGAGGCCGTTCACCTGCTCTCTATGTGGGAAGGGATTCAGTTCCCAATCTAAGCTGGAGAGTCTTTGCCGCAGTCACACTGGGGAAAGGCCGTTCACCTGTCCTGAATGTGGGAAGGGATCAGTCATTCATCCAACTTACCAACACACTGACGAGTTCATACTGGGGAGAGGCTCTTCACCTGCATTGAGTGTGGAAATGAATTCACTCGGTCAATTTATCTACAGATACACAAGCAAGTTCACACCGGTGAGAGGCCATTCACCTGCTCCAGTTGTGGGATGAGTTTCAGGAATTCTTCTAAGTGACACATCAGCAGGTACACACTGGGGGAGGCCATCCGTCTGCTCTGAGTGTGGGAATCGATTCAGTGATACACCGGCCATGCGGACACCAGCGAGTTCACACTGGGGAGGGGCCATTCACCTGCTCCATGTGTGGGCAGTGATTCACTCAGTCATCCAGCCTGCCTGTACACCAGGTCACTCACACTAATCAATGCCCCTTTAAATGCTCGGAATGTGGGAAGGGCTTCGAAAATGCTGCGGTTCTGAGGGTCCACCAGCATATTCACACCGAGGACAAACCGTTTTAGCTGCTCTCACTGTGCAAAGAGATTTAAAATGTTGTCTGGCATTCTGAGACATCAGCGAGTTCACACTGGGGAGAACCTGGTCACCTGCACTGAGTGTGGGAAGGGATTCACTCACTCACGCCACCTGCTGAGACACCAGCGAGTTCATAAGTGATGACAATGGTTGGATTCAGATGGCCTTCTGCTTTCAATTGGAGAGGCTGGAGCTGATGAAATTTCTCTCTTTAGTATGTAGGTTTATGCGGGTAGAGAATGGAGCCACTCGGAACCAGGCTATGCTGGCTCTGTGTAGAGCAAACCAGTCAGTTCTATTTCCCCGTTCTATCCCTATATCTCCGCAGGATTATGTCCCTAAAGTATTGATCCAAATTCCATGTCATCCTGTCATCTCGGCTTCTACCGGCCTCACAGGAAATGGGTTCCAGCTCATTACCACTCGGTTTAAATGCACACGAAGCTCAGAGTGCACAGGAGGCCATTCTGCCCAACCGGCTCATGCTTTGGCTGAGCTATCCAATTAAAACCATCACCCTGCAATTTTCCTGTCCTGTCAAGAATCTGTACAGTTCCCTTTTGAAAGACAACAGTTGAAACTGCTTCTTGCACTGTTTTCAGGCGCACATTCCAAATCACAACAACTCGTTGTGTTTTTAATCAAATCATTCAGGACACAGCGTGTTTGGATTTTCACAAGTTTTCAAAATGGTGTCAAATATATGGGTATTACCAAAAGTGAAGATTGAATTTTTATTAATCATCTTGATGAAGGAATTGAATTTAATATATCTAATTTCCTGGACAATTTAAAATTTTGCACACATCCTAAAATGTTTCACAGCCAATGAAGTGTAATCACCGTTGTAATTTAGCAAACTGTATGTAGGCTTCGGTAATCACTTTAATAACGTATTCACTGTCATAAATAACAAGGTCAAGGAAGCTAACATAGATGTATGTATTTTAAAAAATAACATTGTACCTAAATGTTCCGAGAAACAGCAGAGCCACCAGACATTATTTAAACTAAGAATATTTCCTAATTTTAATAAACTGCATGACATCATATTCTGTCAAAGTCTGCATCAAGAATAAGGCTCATTGCTGAATCCACTCAAGATTAGTAACAAAGGAAGCTTTTGTTTTCCACAAATTGTCTTTTTGAACCATCGGATCTTATATTAACCAAAATGTATTAATTGAAGATTAGTGTATTAATTAACTACCAGTCAACTCATCACCGCTCGTGACAGTGCAGCCTCTATTGTGCCTGTAATGAAGCAGGACGGGACTAGACGCATTTACGGAGATTTTAAAACAACCATCAATCTGGTTTTATGTGCGGATCAATACCTGCTGCTGTTCATTGAGGTTTTCTTCACCTCCGAGCAGGAGGACAGAAATTCAGGAAAATTGACCTATCACAGGCTTACCTGCAAATGAATGTTGAGGCTGAATCTCCACATTTGCTCACCATTCTAACAGAAGGCAGCTAAGAAGATGGAGGCTTTCACGGAGGACCCATGACCAATGAATGTAACTCAGTTAAGATCATTCCTCAGGTTAATTAACCAATATGAGAAATTTGATTCAAAACCCTGCTTAAACAATGACCTAATTTGTTGTGCATAAAACAAGCCGAGCAATGGAAACCAGAGTGTGAAAAAGCACATCAGTCAGTTAAAGAAACACTGAAGAATTCAGGAGTGTTGGTCCATTTCAACCCAAAGTTACCATCACAACTTACCAATGATGTCTCGCCGTATGGTGTTGGGATGGTGGTGTCACACATACCACCTTCAGGGGAAGAAAGACCAAGAGCTTTCGTCACAGACCTTAACAAATGCTGAATCAGATTACGTCCAGTTGGAGAAGGAGCACTGAGTATTATTTATGGTGCGAGATTTCACCAATATCTCTGTGGTCATCACTTCATATTGCTAACGGCACACAGGCCCTTAACTATTTTGGGCCACAGAAGGTTTCCTTCATTGGCAGCAGGGAGACTTCAACCATGGTGTTACACATTGACTTTGCAGGGCCATACGAGGGGCACATGTTGATGATTGTCATAGATACACACTCCAAATAGCCTGAGGTGGTCCTAATGAAATCAACAACTGCAGAACAAACCATCGAAAATCTCGATGTGATTTTCCTGCCAGATTTGGGAAACCAGAACAAATTGTAAGTGATAACGGTCCACAATTCAGAGCTCAGGAGTTTAAGAACTATATAAAGATGAGTGGTATCCAACACATAAAATCAGCACCTTACCACCCATCCACAAATGGTTCAGCTGAAAGGTTTGTCCAGTCCTTGAAGATGCTCGGAAAGCCTTCAAGGACCAGGGTTCATTAAATTGCCGTCCAAATAGTTTCTTGGCGACGTCTCGCAACACCACACACAACTACTCAGAGTTTCTCAGCTTTACTACTACTGAAGAGGAAGCTGAGAACTACATCTGATCAACATTACCCCTGGAGACGTCTGAGATAGTGTACCACAATCAGCAGTCACACACCTGGATAAGAGAAGGGAATCCCAAAAGATGCTTTTTTGGACAAGGAGAGCACCACCAGTAAGAGGGTCCCTGTAACTGTGCTGTCTGAAACTGGCCGTCTCCTACACTGTGCAAACTGAAGATGAGCGAGTGTGGAGACGACACAGATCAGTTGTTAGTGACACCCATCAATGTGCCAGTACCGTGTGTGCTAGAACTACCTCAGGATAAACCGCCATCCATACTACCCGATCATGTGACTGCAACTTCTGGTCAATCCGCGGAAACCGAGATTGTTGAAGAACCCCTTGCTGCTCCTAATCTTCTGTCTGCAAAAGAGACTATAACACCTTCCAGGGGAGAGACATCTTCTGAAGACCCGGAGAGGACATCCAAGGTCAAGAAGAACCAAATCCCTTAAGTGAGCCGGCAACCAGTGCAGAATAGACACCCGCCAGATCATCTTTCCTATTGACTGTATAATTACTGTGTAATAATTCATTGCCTGCCCTTGTGTATATGTTTTGATGATGTAAATGTACTATTTTTGATTTGATTTGATTTATTATTGTCACATGTATTAGGATTCAGTGAAAAGTAATGTTTCTTGCATGCAGTACATGTCATAATATGCACTCATGTATATAATGAGATGCAGACAGGCAATGATTGACACATAGGATGACCAATGAACACACAACACAGAACAACCAATCACCAGACAGGACACCACCACTATAAAGCCCACAGGGCATTAAGACTCCCGCTCTTTTCGAGTCCCAGACACTGAGACAGTCAGAGTGCACAAGTCAGTGGACATTACTGCCATGTGGTAGCTAGTAGATCTGGTCGAGCCAGTAAGAGGTCGTCAGTAGGATTAGTAGAGTGTCAACCCACAGCTGAACATGTACAGTAGTTGGTAGTTTAAATAAAACCGTGTTGGATCATCTCCAGTGTTAGACATTTGTTTCTAGCTTCCCTGCATCCAGTTGCAGTCAACGTCAAACCAACCCGCCTAACCCATCAGTACAAACAATGCAGACCGTAAATAGGGAAGGAAGGAGAGACTGCAGAATATAATGTTACATTGCAGCAAGGTGTAGAGAAAAGATCAACTTAATACAGTGATTGAGGCTTTCCTAACCGGTCGAATTTTAGGGGGGTCGGTTCTATTCAGTTTTGCCCCGGGTGCTCAGAGGTTCACTGAAGGGGCCGAATTTTAGGGCAGCCCAATTTTGTGTAGCAGGAAACACCAAAAGGTTCATAAGTGTAAATAGCATGTGGGATCAGCCAAACATGACCACCGAAAAAAAGGAAAGAGAAAGGGAAGTGGAATGAGGTGGGTTATGGAATAAATACTTTCTGCATCCCACAACCAAACTGTGCAGCAGGCTCCCCTCAAGGTTCACAGCTGATCTGATTGTAACCTCAACTCCACATTCCCACCGACTCCCCGATAACCTTTCACCCCCTTGCTTATCAAGAATCTATCCAGCACTGCCTTCAAAATGATCAAATCTCGGATTTGGATTCTCACCAGCTGATTATGGGAGGGGTGGTGCGGATTTCAATTGTGTCAGGGAGCCAAGGTTGGATAGGTTCAGTCTTAATTTTCACAGTAACTTCATTGCAGCGTTAATGTCAGCCTACTTGTGACACTAATAAGACATAGGAGCCAAATTAGGCCACTCGGCCCATCGAGTCTGCGCCGCCATTCAATCATGGCTGATATTTTCTCATCCCCATTCTCCTGCCTTCTCCCCATAACCCCTGATTAATCAAGAACCTATCTATCTCTGTCTGAAAGACACTCAGTGATTTGGCCTTGATCGGTAATGTCCAATTAAATCCGCTACCTTGATGGCGTGGCTTGTCCCGACCGGCCATGTCGTTGGTGTCCGAGGGCCTTCCCAAAGGAGGAAAACTCAAATGGGGCAAAGAGTTCCACAAATTCACCACACTCTGGCTGAAGAAATTCCTCCTCACATTTGTTTGAAAGGATCGTCCCTTTAGTCTGAGATAGAGTCCTCTGGTTCTAGTTTTTCCTACAAGTGAAAACATCCTCTCCGTGTCCATTCTGTCCCGGCCTCGGAATATCCTGTAAGTTTCAATAAGTTACCCCCCACCCCCGATCCTTCTAAACTCCAACGAGTACAGACCCAGAGTCCTCAACCGTTCCTCATACAACAAATAAAGGGTTGAGCAAGTTTAATGGGCCGAATGGCCGACTGCAGCTCCTATTTGTTATGAACTGTGTGTCCAGGACAGGGAGCAGTGATCTGTCAACCAGCCTGAATCAGCACCTTCAGGAGAATTGGGAGGGTGAATATTAGATACAGCAGAGTGAGAATGGAGGGAGAGTGTGTGGGATGGAGATTTACAGCTTTTGGGGAATGAGAGGGGAAAGAATGTTCCAGAGAAACTAGAACTGTCTGTTCTGAGTTTCTATCCTGTTCTGACAGCGATGTATTTTGTAAATTGTTTTTCCAGGATATTAGAAAAGGAGGAATTACAGACAGAAATCCCAAACATCACCTCTTGATCTGACAGAGTCACTTGATTCTTTGGGGGGGACACCCCCGAGTGAGAGTGTTCTAGAGCAGTGCTCCTCATAGTGTGGTACGCGTACCGGTGCCAGTACGCGAGCCATCGTCTGCCGGTACGTGGAGTGTTTCCAGAAAAGAAAGAGACAGTAGTGATATTCAACGTCACGGGAGACTGCCGGTCCCTGGCACTGTTCTAGAGCACCCGACTGTGGAAAGAGCTTTAACCAGTTACAGAGATTCACAGCGGGGAGGAACTGTACACGTGTTCTCTGCATGAATAAGGCTTCAATTGTCTAACCTGGAGAGACACAAGGAGACCCAAAACATGGAGAAACAGTGGAAATGCCGGGACTGTGGGAAGGGATTCAAAGACCCATCTGTACTGGAAGCTCATCGGCGCATTCACACTGGGAGAGGCCATTCAGCTGCTCTCAGTGTGGGAAAGGATTCAGTCAGTCATTCACCCTGCAAACACACCAGAGGGTTCACACTGGGGAGAGGCCATTCAGCTGCTCTCAGTGTGGGAAAGGATTCAGTCAGTCATTCACTCTGCAAACACACCAGAGGGTTCACACTGGGAAGAGGCCATTCAGCTGCTCTCAGTGTGGGAAAGGATTCAGTCAGTCATTCACCCTGCAAACACACCGGCGAGTTCATACTGGGAGAGGCCATTCATCTGCTCTCGGTCTGGGAAGGGATTCAGTGTTTCCTCGTACCTGCTGAGACATCAACAAGGTCACAAGTGATTACAGGGATTGGATTCTGCTGTTATTGTTGCTACTCTCAATTACACCTGGAACAGCATTGTGTTCATTCTGTCAGTTGGTCAATGGGGAGGGTCGGAGGGTTTATTTCTGCTGGACTGGCCGGTCTCACGACTTTGCTTCCAGTGGGCTGATACTCTTGAGCCTTGTGGCAAATACTTGGCTTCAAATTTCACAAGGATCACAGAGTGAAAGGGTGTTTGGCAGGTAGATGACATATCGTTCCTATTTCTGTTTGAAACCCTTAAAGAATGCAGGTTTAGATGAAGAGAGGCTGTGGTGGTTACATAGTACTGACTCAGAAGGAAACTGTCAAGCTATGAGGGGAAAGTTGTCTGCAGTTGATTGGAAACTTACAATAAAATGTGTAATGACATACAGGCAATCGCTAGCATTTAAGGCTTTGTTACATATTTACATAAAATATAGATTCCTTTAAGAAACAAAAATCCAACAGGAAATGTGACACAACTGTGGCTAACAAGAAAAATTAAAGATTCCATTAGGTCAAAGGAAGAGGCTCATTGATAGATTACAGATTTATTGCTTCACTGATTTATTGGTACCTTGAAGAATCGATGCAGTATAATTCTTAAACTCAGTATACATACAGACAGAAAATGGAAAAACCACAAGGCAAAGTCATTGTTTCAGATAAAAATATGAGAATTGCTGTACAGCAACTTAACATGTGTCAGAATCTAACACTGTTTCAAGAAAAGTTGCATAAAAGCCCACATAATGAATAAACCACTGCTCTACAAATACATCTCATAATGACAAAGTATCGCAGCCTTAGCAACAGAAACATTTACAAATAGTAGCAAAGCCTTAGCAACAAGCAAGGTTAATGCAGAACACCTTATCTTCAGAGGATTGGTAGACGTGGTAGGAGCATGTAGACATTTAATTAACTTGACAGACATTAATGAATCTTAAGTAATGACCAATGCCTGGATAACAAATCATGCTCCAAGTGGCAGAGTTTTTTGAATAAATCAGGAACCTCAGCTGAGAATTTGAAACCAATAAGACCATTGATAAGAATTTCTTTAAGAATAAAGTTTCAAGATTAAAGTTTGTTCTTTATTCATGCTTTAAGAAATGCTGAACCATCTATTGATTTCCTAATATTTTATGTTTTTAACTCTCTTTATTATGTTTTGATGTATTATTTGATTTGAATTTTGATTTATTTTAATGTAAGAAAATCAAGGTGGATAATTAGCAATAAAGTTGTATGTTTGGACACCTCCAATCAGATCTTGGGCTCTTATTTGAAGATAAAATAAGAGTTCTTATCACTCATAAAATGGCCAAAATAAGTGTAACCCTGAGGATTGGGAACTTGTTTCCGAATTCAGCAAAGGAGGATCAAGAAACTCAAAATGAGAAAATAGAATATGAGAGCAAACTGGGGAGGACTGGAAAAGCTCCTATAGGAATGTGAAAAGGAAAAGATTAGCAAAGACCAATGTGCGTCCATTCCAGGCAGAGACAGGAGAGTTTATAATGGGGAATAAGGAAATGGCAGAGAAACTAAACAATGTGTGTCTGTCTTCATGGAGGACATGAAATCGGCCCAAATACGCAAGAGAACCAAGGGACTAGTGAGCACGAGGAACTGAAAGAGATTAGTATTAGTGAAAAAGTAGCACTGGAGAAATTAATGTGGTTGAAAGTTAATAAATCCCCAAAAGCTGCTGCTCTACATCCCAGAGTGTTGAAAGAGGCGGCTGTAGAGATAGTGGATACATTGGTGATCATTTTTCAAAATTCTATAGATTCTGGAATGCTTCCTGCAGATTGGAAGGTGGTAAATGTAACCCCACTATTTAAGGAGGGAGAGAGAGAAAATGGGGAGCCACAGACCCATTAGCCTGACATCAGTAGGAGGGAAAATGCTACATCAATTATAAAGGATGTGATAACATACGAATTAGGAGCAGGAGTAGGCCACTCGGCCCCTCGAGCCTGCTCCACCATTCAATACGTTCACGGCTAATCTGATTGTAACCTCAACTCCACCTTCCCGCTAAACCCCGATAACCTTTCACCCGCTTGCCTATCAAGATTCTTTGCAGCTCTGCCTTCAAAATATTCAAAGACTCTGCTTCCACCGCCCTTTGAGGAAGGGAGTTCCAAAGACTCAACCCTCAGAGAAAAAAGTTATCCTCTGCCTTAAATGGGCAAGTTTTACTTTTAAAGTGACTCCAATTTCTAGATTCTCCCACAAGAGGAAAGATCCTTTCCACATCCACCCTGCCAAGGCCTCTCAAGGTCTTGCACGGTCCAATCAAGTACCTAAACTCCATAAGACACAAGCCCAGACTGTCCAATCATTCCTCATAAGACCAGCCTCCAATTCCAGGTATGAGTCCAGTAAACCTTCTCTGAACTGCTTCCAACACATTGACATCATTCCTTAAATGAGACCAATACTGTACACAGTGCTCCAGATGTGGTCTCACCAATGTCCTGTATAACTGAAGCATAACCTCCCTACTTTTGTATTCAATTCCCCCACAATAAACAATAACATTCTATTAGCTTTCCTAATTACTTGCTGTACCTGTATACTAGCCTTTTGTGATTCATGCTCTTGGACACCCAGATACCTCTGAATCTCAGAGCTCTGCAATCTCTCACCATTTAGATAATAAGCTTTTTTATTCTCCTGGCCAACATGGACAATGTCACATTTTCCCACGTTATTTTCCATTTCCCAGATCTTTTCCCACTCAACCAAACTATATCATTTTGTAACCTCCTTATGTCCTCTTCACAATTTACTTTCCTACACATCTTTCTATCATCGGAGCAGGAGTTGGCCATTCAGCCCGTCGAGCCTGCTCCACCATTCAATACGATCATGGCTGATCATCCATTTCAATGCCTTTTCCCCCACACTATCCCCATCTCCCTTTGTGTTATTGGGATTTAGAAATCTGTCAGTTGGGTGGCACGGTGGCCCAGTGGTTAGCACGGCTGCCTCACGGCACCAAGAACCTGGGTTCGATCCTGGCCCCGGGTCACTGTCCGTTTGGAGTTTGCACTATCTCCTCGTGTCTTGTGGTTCTTCTTTGACCCCGGTATGATCGTGGTCTTCTTGAAGCAGGTGGGAACCTCGGAACGGAGTAGGGAGAGGTTGAGGATGTCCGCGAACACACCTGCCAGTTGGTCCGCGGAGGATCTGGGTGCACAACCAGGGACTCCGTCAGGACCTGTAGCTTTCTGAGGGTTCACTTTCAAGAAGGCCAATCTGACTTTGGAGGCTGTGACGTTGGGTATGGATGTGTCCAAGGCTCCTGGAGCAGTTTGTTGGTTTCCTGCTCGAAATAAGCATCGAATGCATTGAGTTTGTCGGGGAGGGCTGTGCTGTTGTTGAAGACTCTACTCGGCTTTACTTTGTAGCCCATTATGTTATTTAAGCCTTGCCACAACCGACGAGAGTCCATGTCGTTAATCTGTGATTCTAGCTTAGTCTGGTATTGTCTCTTGGGAGTCCATGATGGCTTTGCGGAGGTCAGACATGGCCTTCCGTAGGGAGTGAATTTCCCGAATAAACCATGGTTTCTGGTTGGGTAACGTACGTACTACCTTCTTTGACATACAATCTTCTGCACATTTACTGATGAAGTCTGTGATGGTGCTGGCAAACTCGTTTAGGTTGGCTGCTGAGTTCTTGAATATGGACCAGTCCACTGACTCCAAGCAGTCGCGTAGGAGCTCTTAGAACATAGAACATAGAACAGTACAGCACAGAACAGGCCCTTCGGCCCTCAATGTTGTGCCGAGCCATGATCACCCTACTCAAACCCACGTATCCACCCTATACCCATAACCCAACAACCCCCACCCCCCCTTAACCTTACTTTTATTAGGACACTACGGGCAATTTAGCATGGCCAAGCCACCTAACCCGCACATCTTTGGACTGTGGGAGGAAACCGGAGCACCCGGAGGAAACCCACGCACACAGGGGGAGGACGTGCAGACTCCACACAGACAGTGACCCAGCCGGGAATCGAACCTGGGACCCTGGAGCTGTGAAGCATTTATGCTAACCACCATGCTACCGTGCTGCTCTTCTATTGCCTCGGACCAGCATTGCACAACCTTCTTAACCGGATTCTCCCGCTTAAGTTTCTGCTTGTATGCCGGGAGAAGGAGCGCCATCTTGTGGTCCGGTTTTCCGAAGTGCAGTCAGGAGATGGGTTGAGAGACGCCCTTGATGTTTATGTAGCAGTGGTCAAGGATGTCGGGGCCCCTGTTGGGGCAGGAGATGTGTTGGTGGAATTTTGGCAGTACACTCGAGGTTGGCCTGGTTAAAGTCCCCGGCCACGATGAACAAGGCCTCCGGGTATTCTGCTTCATTGTTATTTATAGTGGTTATAATTCATCAAGCACCTTCTTCACTTCCGCCTGGGGTGGGATGTAGACCGCTGTGATGATGTAGAAGTGAATTCTGTGGAAGGTAGTTTGGACGGTACTTCACAGTCGGGTATTCCGGGTCTGGGGAGCAGTAGTTCGCCAGGGTCGCCATGACCGAGCACCAGGAGGAGTTGAATAGGAGACAAACCCCTCCATCCACTCCAGGTTCAATCCTGGTTGTGATTAACAGCAGGAATAGCAACAGAATCCAACTCATCATCACTTGTGAACCCTTTGATGTCTCAGCATGTTGGATGACTGAGTGAATCCCTTCCCACAGTGAGAGTAGGTGAATCAACTCTCCCCAGTGTGAACTCGCTGGTGTCTCCGCAGTGTGGATGATGTTTGAAACCTCTTTGTGCAGTGAGAGCAGTTGAACAGTCTCTCCTCAGTGTGAATGCGCTGGTGGGACATCAGTACCTGAGAGCTTTTAAACCCACTCCCACAGTCGGAGCATTTAAAGGGTCTCTCATTGCTGTGAGTGACATTGTGGCTCAGCAAGTGATGACCGAGTGAATCTTTTCCCAGTCGGAGAGGTGAACGGGCTCTTCCCAGTGTGACCTCGCTCGTGTCTCATCAGGTTAGATGAGGTTCTAAAGCTCTTTGTGCAGTGAGAGCAGCTGAACGGTCTCTCCTCAGAGTGAATGCGCTGGTGGGACATCAGTAGCTGAGAGCTTTTGAAACCCCTCCTGCAGTCAGAGCATTTGAAGGGCCTGCTCGCAGTGTGAGTGACATTGTGTTTCAGCAGGCTGGATAATTGAGTGAATCCCTTATCACACACAGTGCAGATGAACGGCTTCTCCCCAGTGTGAACTCGCTGGTGTGTCTGCAGGTTGGATAACCGAGTGAATCCCTTATCACACTGAGAGCAGATGAATGGCCTCTCCCCGGTGTGAACGCGTTCGTGTCTCCGTAGGCTGCTAATGTCAGTGAATTCCTTTTCACACTGAGAGCAGGTGAAAGGCCTCTCTCCAGTGTGAACTTGTTCATGTCTCCGCAGGCTGCCAATGTCAGTGAATCCCTTTTCACACTGAGAGCAGGTGAAAGGCCTCTCTCCGGTGTGAATTCGTTCGTGTCTCCGCAGGTGGCCAATGTCAGTGAATCCCTTTTCACACTGAGAGCAGGTGAAAGGCCTCTCTCCAGTGTGAACACGTTCATGTCTCCGCAGGCTGCCAATGTCAGTGAATCCCTTTTCACACTGAGAGCAGGTGAAAAGCCTCTCTTCAGTGTGAACTTGTTCGTGTTTCCGCAAGCTGCCAATGTGAATGAATCCCTTTTCACACTGAGAGCAGGTGAAAGGCCTCTCTCCAGTGTGAAGTCGCTGGTGTGTCTGCAGGCTGGATAACCGAGTGAATCCCTTATCACACACAGTGCAGATGAACGGCTTCTCCCCGGTGTGAACTCTCTGGTGGTTCTGCAGGTGGAATAACCGAGTGAATCCCTTCCCACAGTCAGAGCAGGTAAACGGCCTCTCTCCAGTGTGAACTCGTTTGTGTCTCTGCAGGCTGCCAATGTCAGTGAATCCCTTTTCACACTGAGAGCAGGTGAAAGGCCTCTCTCCAGTGTGAACTCGTTCGTGTTTCCGCAGGCTTCCAATGTCAGTGAATCCCTTTTCACACTGAGAGCAGGTGAAAGGCCTCTCTCCAGTGTGAAGTCGCTGGTGTGTCTGCAGGCTGGATAACCGAGTGAATCCCTTATCACACACAGTGCAGATGAACGGCTTCTCCCTGGTGTGAACTCTCTGGTGGTTCTGCAGGTGGGATAACCGAGTGAATCCCTTCCCACAGTCAGAGCAGGTGAACGGCCTCTCTCCAGTGTGACTGCGTTGATGCCTTTCCAGCTCGTGCGGGGCTCTGAATCCCTTCCCACACTCCTCACATTTCCATGGTTTCTCCATGGTCCGGGTGATCTTGTGTCTCACCACGTTGGACGATCAATTGAAGCCTCGTCCACAGACAGATCACCGATACAGTCTCTCCCTGCTGTGAATGGTGTAGTATTTTGTCAGCCTGTGTAACTGGTTAAAGCTCTTTCCACAGTCAGTGCTCTGTAACAGTCTACAAAGGGGTGTGTGTGTCTCAGTGCTTTTCCAGACACACCGATGTTTAAAATCTCTTGAAGCAGACAGAATAGACAAACTTTTCTCCTTCCAGATTCAAAGGCCGATGATCCCAAGAATTGAGTGACTCAGTCAGTTCTTGACGTGATATTTAGTTTGAGATATCGGCCTCAAACTCCTCTCGTTCGAACTTCCTGCAAACAGATTTTACAACAGTAATCATTGTCAGTACAGGATAGAAACACAGAACAGACAATTCTAGTTTCTATCGAACATTCTTTCCTCTCTCATTCCCCAAAACACTAAATCTCCATCCCACACACTCTCCCTCCATTCTCACTCTGCTGTATCTAATATTCACCCTCCCAATTCTCCTGAAGGTGCTGATTCAGGCTGATTAACAGATCCATGCTCACTGCTTCCTGTCCTGGACACAGAGACCTGAAAATCTTCATGCAGGCTGCCAGACAGATATATGTCTATATTACTGGATGAAAAATGTGTGTAATATACAGACTTTATTCACTTACTTTCCTTCCCAATTTTCCTGAAGCTGCTGATCAACAAATCTAAACTCACTTAAACCTGTACAAGAGGAGAGAATCTCCATATAAGAACATTTACTGATTAGAGATGGGGAAATCTGAGGAAGAATTTTATTTAGTCATGGAGTGGACTGGACAGGGAACTCACTGCCCACAAGGGTTGTGGAAGTCGAGATGATCAATAATTTAAAATTAAATAGGATGGTCACTTGAAGAAAATAAACTTGCAGGGGAACAGGGATATCGAGGGGGAATGGGACTGACTGGATTACTGTACAGAGAGTCAGCATTGACTTGAGATACCAAATGGATTCTGTCAGTGCTGCAATGACTGTATGACTGGAAATACATAATGTGGGTACAGTACTATATTACAAAACTAGAACTAATAATACATGTATTTTATTACAGAACCATCAATAATATATATATTACATACCATATAACACTAGACATATCTCTGTCCGATATTAAATTTTTAAAAATTAATTTACGGGATGTGGACAATGCTGGTTAGGCCAGCATTTATCTTGCCGTTCCTTCACTGTCCCTGGGGCAACATCCTGGAATTCCCTCCCTAACAGCACAGAGGATGTAGGGCAGCATGGTGGAGCAGTGGTTAGCGCTGCTCCCTCACGGTGCCGAGGTCTCAGGTTCGATCCCGGCTCTGGGTCACTGTTCGTGTGTAGTTTGCACATTCTCCCCGTGTTTGCGTGGGTTTCGCCCGAACACCCCAAAGATGTGCAGGGTAGGTGGATTGGCCATGCTAAATTGCCTCTTTATTGGGAAAAATTAATTGGGTACTTTAAATTTAGAAAAAAACAAATTTAAAAAAAAACAGCACAGGGGATGCACCTACACCTCAAAGACTGCAGCAGTTCAAGAAGGCAACTCACCACTACTTCGGAAGGGTAACTAGGGATGGGCAATAAGAAAGTGTTTTACTCACAGATGTTGAAGACAGGAGTCTGTGTACAGCTCAAGCTCATTCAGGGTTGGGGGAACAACAGCTTTGCTCAGCACAAACCTCCATGTCCAGCTTCCGCATTGAGACAATGGGGGGGCTCTGATTGGCAGAGAAGCAAAGTCCTTCCGGTCCTCCAATCTTCCCATTGCGCACCGCGGGATTGAGCTCACCCTGCACATGCGCAGATTCCCCTCTTCCTGAGACATGCGCAGTCCTGGGTTGGGGCTTCTCGCTGTGGCCGGAGCTGTCAGCCGGTTGCCTGGAAACCGTCATGACGATACTGTATGCTGGGGGAGAGGGAACAAAGGGTGGGGGCGTGTATCCCGTGTACTCACACACAAATGCACTGACGTCACCGCGCAACGGATTCATTCCTTTTGGCTGATTTAGAGGACGTGCTCCTTTGTGATGTCACAATGTGGAGGTTGAACAATGAGTTTCAGACTAAAACTTCCTCCTCTGGGCAACATCTGGGAGCAAATCAATGTCTCCCCTTTTCAGAAGGTCATCAGATATAGGAGCAGAATTAGGCCATTTGGCCCATCGAGTCTGCTCTGCCATTTTGTCATGGCTGTACTTGGAATTTAATTCCACCGTACTGACAGTTCTTCAACCCTTCAACCCATTACCAATTAAACATCTGTCTTCTATAAATCTGGATTTTGCCCTTTACATAAATTGTGTGACATTCATGGAAGTTTGCCAACTGGAGCTTTATTCTCAGTTAAATGCAGCCCCCAGCTCCGTCGCTGCCTGTCATTGACATGAGCAATAGAGACACAGAAAGGTGCCCGAGGCTCAAATGGGAAGTCAAAACTTGTGACTCGAAACCAACATCTCAACATTTGTCAGTCAAATCCATGTTATTTATACTGGGGTTTTTATTATTAAATTTAGGCACTGGAGGCAAAGGGTGGGGCTTTTAAAGGGTTACTTTCACTTTCTAACTTTGTATTGTCTGTAGTGTTAGCTGTGGCTCAGTGGGCAGTTCTCTCACCTCTGAATCAGAAAATTATGGGTTCAAGTCCCAGTCCTCCTCGCAGCACTGAGGGAGTGCTGCACTGTCAGAACAGCCTTCTTTCAAATAAGATGTTAAACTGAGGCTCTGTCTGTCCCTATCATGTGGATGTTGAAGATCCCACAGCCACTATTTTGAAGAAGAGCAGGGGAGTTACCCCTGTGTCCTGGTCAATATTTATCCCTCAGTCAACATCACTAAAAACACATCATCTGTTCGTTATCACATTGCTGTGTGTAAACTGATTGCCGCATTTCCTACATTACAAAAGTGATGACACTTCAAAAGTACTTAATTAGCTGTGAAGCACTTTGGGACGCCCTGTGGTTGTGAAAGGTGCGATAGAAATGCAAGGTTTTCAATTGAAGATACTGATCTTGTTATCGAGAACATAAATGATTTCAGTCACCCCCGACTTACCATTTAATGAATTCATTTTAGGTTGGACAGCACTTGAATAAATTAAGACAAAGGCAGAATTCTCTGGATAGTAAATTCAAAAATAAGTTTATGAAAAGAAAAATGTTTACTGAACTTTAAGGCATTGACTTTTACAACTTCATGTGGGTGATCAGTCTATGGAAGCGTAACCCTCTCTGGCTCCTTTGACAGTAATTCTTGTGGAATTCAGCCTCGGGAGTCTGGCTCCTTCTTTGACAGTAATTTCCTTGGAACTCGGCCTCAGGAGTCTTCAGTACTTGGCCAGCAAGGAAGACCTTCAGAACCTCTACTTTTATCCCCAAAGTGACCATTACCTCACATCAGAGTTGAGGATGTTGTAACATGACAATTGGTCAATTTGGTCACTAGATTAATTGAATTGGATCCCCAATTACTGACACCACCTTCTCTCATTGGCATAGGCAGGAATACAATAGAACTGTTTCATACTATCCTTTTATCTGCTTTATAGAATCCCTTATTTTACAACATCAAATGATGAGGTTAATCTGACCTTGAAGGTCTCTCTTGCCAGTGCATTTAGCGTCATTACACAGTCCTTTTTTAAAAATTGATAAATTTGGACTACCCAACTATTTTTCTCCAATTGAGGGCAATTTTGCGTGGCCAATCCACCTATCCTGCACAATCTTTTTGGACTGTAGGGGTATGACCCACGCAGACAGGGGTAGAATGTGTAAATTCCATATGGACAGTAACCCTGGACCGGGATCTAACCCGGGTTCTCGGCGCCGTGAGGCAGCAGTGCTAACCACTGCACCACCATGCAGCCCAAAACATTCTTTACATATACAGCAATTAAGCTTTTTAAGAAATTTAGAGTACCCAATTCATTTTTTCCAATAAAGGGGCAATTTAGCATGGCCAATCCACCTACCCTGCACATCTTTGGGTTGTGGGGGTGAAACCCACGTGAACACAGGGAGAATGTGCAAACTCCACACGGACAGTGACCCAGAGCTGAGATCGAACCTGGAACCTTGGCACGTGAGGCAGCAGTGCTAACCACTGTGCCGCTCTGCTGCCCTGCTTTTACATTTTTACAGCAAATAAAAATCAGTCTTTTACGAGAACTACTGATTCATTATTGATTGATTCATTGTAACTGAATTAAGAATCAATCATTTGTTACTGATTGGTGGCTAAATAAAACAGTATTCTTTAATTAATATATTTGGTCACTCCAAGGTAAACGGGTTCAAAAAGACAGTTTGTGAAAGACAATAACTTTATTTCTTACTCATCTTGATTGGATTGAACAAACAGCCTTGTGGTTGAGCCAGACATTGGCACAATTTAATGTTCTCTTTCTTGTCAAAATGATTGAAGAATTTATTTGTTTCAACAATTAATGCTCACTCAGCAGCGTCGAAGCATTTACGTTTATACAGTATTAATTTCTGAAAAAGATCTTGTCACATGTTAGAGTTTAACATGGCTTCTCTAGAAACCAACTATTTTCTAATACAGCTGACAGGTAAAAGATAGCTATTTAGCGTAAATATTAAACCCCAGTTTTAAATACCCATTTTAAATTAAGGATTTCAACACTTATAACCTCAGGTCATCTCAAAACATATAGCTTCAACAGAACAGAAACAAAACAGCATGACACAACGTAATTCCATTATAGATTAAAACAGCAGTCTTACTGAGCTCCATTGTTCTAACAAATACATTTGCAAGACAGTCTGACATTAAAACACAAGCTGGACTAGATATCATTCCAAGGACAGGGCAGGCACCATAGCAACATTAAGGCGCTAATGTCCACAATGTGGAAAATAGCAAAGTCAGCAGAAGTCTAGTTTAAACTGGTTGTGATAATAGCACAGAATCGCATTCCATAACATACACAAGTATTCAGATATGAAACATTTAAAGCTAATGTTGCACATTGAAGATTGACAGCTAACTGTCAAATCAAACTCATTTGATTCTAACCTAAACCAATTGGGATAACATAGGGGTATAGATAGATGGCTAAAGACTGATATGATTTCGTCTAACCGTGAGTGTCCATACGGCCATCTTTATTCATGAATCATCGATACTTTGATCTAAACTAGTCTCTGTCTCTATACTTTCACTTTTCCACTCTAACTCTTGAAGTAAATGCAAGCTGTTTTGCTGTAAGCAAGAAACCATTTCTGTATTATTTGAAAGTTAAATTGTGTACAAGTTGCATCTCTTTAAGTCCTTTTTGCTAGCTGGATTTATTAGAGAATAAGATTTAAGTGATTCTCAATTGTAAAAAAATAGAGGCAATAAACGATTCTTGTTTGCACCTCAGAAGTTTAAACTCAAATTTTGACTGAGTTTTAGTGTCGCAAGTGCCACTAAATCCGCATGGTAGATCTCTACAACTGGCGTAGTTCGGCAAAAGGGGGGAGCCAGCCAGGAAGAAATCAGAAGACTGAAGAAAGACCAGAAGGTCGGAATACCCAAAGAAAAACGGCTAGACTGTTGTAAGAAATATCTTTTTCACCCATTAAATGTCTTAAAGCCGCCTCAAGCAGTGCTTCGACCCCTAGAAAGGACCTTTTTACAGACTGTGTTAATTCAATCGGGTGCTGGTCGTTGAAACTAAAATAAAACGGGACTGAAAGAATAGTCGCGCTAGTGTACACAGATACACAAACATAGTTGGCAACCAAAAATATTGGGTGTAAGGCTGAGTTTATGGTGGACATGACTCCTAAAATAGATTCAGGACCTTCAAATGATAGAGAACTACTTCCCACAACACCCAAGGGAGGTCATGCTGTACCGGATGTCTCTATTGATATATTGGGTGATCTTAGATCTTTGATTTGTAGATAATTTGGACTGTCTGAAGTTGCAAGAAAGATTGAATCAAAATATGATATCCCCAAAGGATAGTGGTGCCTTGATAATATCAAGAAGGCAGGGGGTGAAAACCACACGCTTAAATAGAGGGAACCGTATGAAATGGTCTTTTGCAGCAATGGCACATTTCCACAAACATCAAGAGACAATCGCAAAAACTAAATTCGATCATGACGTTAAGTTCACTAAAGACCAACTAGCAGCAGTTGTTGAAGAATTATGAGATGCAAAATCTAAACTTGAACAATGTGATCAGATTAAAACATTATTGGAAAATGAAACCTTTAAAGTTCAATAACAATCATTTCAAATTGATGAACTCCAAAAGAAAGATACTGACTCAGAATCCAAACTTCAACAGTTAATATCGGAAAATGATGGTCTGAAAAGTCAAAATTGCCAGTTACTTGAGGAAAAATGTATTTTGAAAAGTGACATGGACACCATGAAATGTCATAACAAATTACTGACAGACAAATTAACAGCTCAAAAGCCTTCAAATCTGTCTTTAATAAATCAGCTGAACTCTCCAAAGCAAACAGCGCCACCAACGGGAAGAGTTGAAATGATTTTAACTAAGGCCCAAGATATACCAGTGATATCTAAACCAAATCCTACATTATTGCAAGCTGCTACTGACATGAAAACAATGAATACACTGATTGAAGTTTCACAGGCGGAGTCTGGCAAAATGAACTATCTGCCAAGGACACTTTTACCCCAGAACAAACCGTTTTCTTACTCTGAGACCGACCACGAAATGCTGCTGGACCCGATCCAAAAGCCTCTCATGGCAGCTTTAATAGACTGTGAGATTTTTAAACAAGAAAAGCCTGTTCGGTTAAGCAACGAGCCTCATGGTAAACAAAGTGTAATACAACTTAACCCATTAAGCACCAAACAGCTTGAAGTTGAAGTGATGAAGAAAAAAGCCTGGGTTTTAAACCATTTGAAAGATCTATCAAAAACCCATTTTGTCACTGGTTTAAAACCAGAACTGTCTGCAGCTTTAAACTTGATCCTACCCAAACCTCAGTCCGAAACCGTTTCTCCTCCTCCGTTACCGACAAATCTGTCCAGAAGAGATATGAAATTCCTTTCTCGTGTTGAAGACGGCCATTTTGCGAGTTTCAGATTTCACGATTACAAACTGGTCTCCTCCGATGAAGGCCTGCCTCCTGGCTACATGGATACGCCCCAAGTCACGTATCGCTAAAAGTTGCCAAGAACTGTTAACTTGGGAAAACTGTCATTAATTTGAATGTTGCTTTATTAATTTTAAGAAATTAACAAATCTTGTCAGCTGTTCCTTCAACAGAATCGATAAATTTATCTACAGAAGGGCAGCACGGTGGCACAGTGGTTAGCATTTCTGCCTACGGCGCTGAGGACCCGGGTTCGAATCCCGGCCCTGGGTCACTGTTCGTGTGGAGTTTGCACATTCTCCCCGTGTCTGCGTGGGTTTCGCCCCCACAACCCAAAAGATGTGCAGGTTAGGTGAATTGGCCACACTAAATTGCCCCTTAATTGGAAAAAATAATTGGGTACTCTAAATTTATTAAAAAAAAAGAAAAAAAAAAAAATTTATCTACAGAAAACCAAGTTCATTCATCGCAAGATTGGTTCAGTCATATATTCAATGGGTTTTGTGTTTGATATTTTAAAATAAATGTTTTAAATTAGCTTGAAAATTAAACGTCAGACAATGTGGAAGCTGTTTTTGAGGAAAGTAACTCTGATTAAAAGCAAATCCATGGAGAGAACACATCATTCTAAGACATTTGATAATAGAAATTTGGCAGCAATCCAACTTTTACTCCCAGTCCATTTCAGTGACATATATGAAAAACGATTAGAGATGCAAATGGCATCATTCCAAGTTACCCACCCACTATACACCCATTTTTGTTTCTGCAGGAACATTAACCCTTTCAACAAGCTTTTGTGCATAATCCAAAAGATGTCAAAGACTTGACAACTCATATTGAATACAAAGTTTTTAAAAAACTTTTTTTAAATAAATGTTTTATTGAGGTATTTCTTTGGCATTTCAACAACAAAATCAACAATAAACATAACAAGAAAAATATAAACATAGTGCAAATTCCACCTTCCTCTCCCACAGGTCTTGCCATTACTTACCCCCAAACCTACATGAACTCCCTCCCTCCTCCTCTCCCCCCCCCCCCCCCCCCCCCACTCTCGGCTGATGATTAGTTCTCTGCGAGGAAGTTGATGAATGGTTGCCACCTCTGAACTTAATTTTCTCCAGGCAGAGGAAGCCAGCCATGTCTGAAAGCCAGGTCTCCGATTTTGGGGGCTTTGAAGGCTTCCATCCCAACAAGACACACTTCCGGGCTACCAGGGAAGCAAAGGCCAGAACATCCGCCTCTCTCTCCTCCTGAATTCCCAGATCCTCCTCGGTTTGCGACTCCTCCAAACCCATAAGCTCTCTGTATATGTCCAAGACCCTCCCCTCCCCGATCCATCCTCTAGAAACCACCCTATCCTGAATCCCCCTTAGTGGCAGGAGTGGGAAGTTTGGTACCTGCTTCCGCAAAAAGTCCCAGACCTGTAAATATCGGAATTCACTTCCCCCAGCCATTGAAAACTTCTCCAACGCATTCATACTCGGGAAACTACCTTCCAAGAACAAGTCCCTGATCCTCTCAATACCCCGGTCTCCACCAAATACGGAATCCCCAGCCCACCCTATCCACCCTCTCAGGGGCAAACCTATGATTGTCGCAGATTGGGGACCACACCAATGCCCCCTCTGCTCCCACATGTCTCCTCCACTGCCCCCAGACTCACAGGGCTGCCACCACCACTGGACTGGTGGAGTACCGCGCCGGAGGGAACAGCAGGGGCGCCATTACTAGCGCCCCCAGACTTGTGCCCTTAAATGAAGCCACCTCCATGCGCACCCACGCCGGCTCACCGCCACCACCCACCTCCTCACCATGGCTATGTTAGCCCCCCAGTAGTAATTGCTGAAATTCAGCAGCGTCAGCCCACCATCCTCCCGACTCCGCTCGAACATTGCCCTCTTCACCCGCGGGGGCTTGCCCTCCCACACAAAGCCCACGATAATCTTATTGATCTGCTTAAAAAAGGACAGCGGGATGAAGATGAGAGGCACTGGAAAACGAAAAGGAACCGCGGGAGGACCATCATTTTTACCGACCACCCTATCCGCCAGAGACAACGGGAGCGTGTCCCACCTCCAGAAATCCTCCTTCATCTGGTCCACCAACCGGGTCAGGTTCAATTTGTGTAGCCTGTCCCAATCCCTCACCACCTGAATACCCAAGTACCTAAAACTGTCCCCTACCACTCTAAACAGCAGTTCCCCCAGTCTACTCTCCTGACCTCTCGCCTGAACCACAAACAACTCGCTCTTGCCCATATTAAGCTTGGGCCCCGAAAACCAGCCGAATTCCCCTAAGGTTCCCATAATTTCCCCCATCCCCTCCATTGGGTCTGAGACATACATCAGTAGGTCATCCACATACAGCGAGACTCTGTGCTCCACCCCCCCCCCCCCCCCCCCAAGACCAACCCCATCCAGCACCTTGAGGCCCACTGAGCAATTGCCAGCGGCTCTATCGCCAGCGCAAACAGCAGTGGGGAGAGGGGACATCCCGGTCTCGTCCCCCGGTGTAGCCTGAAATATTCTGAAGTCGTCCTGTTTGTCCGTACACTAGCTACCGTAGCCCGGTACAGCAACCTAACCCAGACAACAAAGCCCCTTCCAAACCCGAACCGCTCCAGCACCTCCCATAAGTAATCCCACTCGACCCAGTCGAAGGCTTTTTCCGCGTCCATTGCAACCACCACTTCAACTTCCCTGCCTTCCGGGACTTGTGGGAGGAAACGGGAGCGTCCGGAGGAAACCTACACAGACTCTGGGAGAATATGCAAACTCCGCACAGACAGTGACCCAAGCGGGAATCGAACCCTGTTGGGCAGGGATGGCTTCAGCAGACATTGTGTCCCAGGAGCAGGTAGGGTTTGTACTGCTGGGGTAGAGATTGTGAGGGGTATGATAGGGGTGTCTGGGGCATAACTTTGGGAGTTGGGGTGATTGCAGAGGGTTAAAGACAGATTGGAGACAGAGATGGGAAGGTGGTGTGGATGTGTGGTGGTGATCATTAAAAAGGGGTCAGTGATTGAGAAAGGAGGGTCAGTCATCATGTAGGTAGGGGTGGTCATACCATGGGAGCTTCCTGCTAAGGAGGTTCTGGGTTCTGTTACGGCCAGAAACGGCCCTAGGGTTGCTGGCGCCCCGGGCAAGCTGAACTTCGGTGCCCTTCGGGGGGGGGGGGCTCCGTTCACCGGGGGGGGCTCCGTTCACTGGGGGGGGGGGGGGGCTCCGTTCACTGGGGGGGGGGGCTCCGTTCACCAGGGGAGGCTCCGTTCACCGGGGGGGGGGGGGGCTCCGTTCGCCCGGGGGGGGGGGGGGGGGGGGGGGGGGGGGGGGGCGGAGTGACCTGGTACATGATCGGGACCCACCAATCGGCGGGCCGGTCTCTCTGTCGGCAGGCCTCCTTTCTTCCACCGGCGAGCCTGGATCCATCCGCCATGTTTGTGCGGGGCGGTCACCGCACATGCGCTGGTTGGCACCGGCCCAACTGCACATGCGCCGGGTCTCTGACGCCAGTCACGCATTCCTTGATGGCGCCCCCAGCACATGGCGCCCCGGGCGACTGCCCGAGTTGCCGGTGCCTTGAGCCAGCCCTGGTTACAGCAGGAGCCCAGTCACAAGGTGAGAGAAACAGGTTATCTGGGGGTTTGGGAGAAAGCACTCCGGCTCCTCAAGGCCCATGAGGAGGACTGGAAGGGCAAAGCAGTCCTCGCCTACTTTTAGCTGGTGGCTTTTCAAGGCCTGAGAAACTTATTTGGCCAAGTTTAAATTTTAAATGGAGCCAGAATATGAGTCTGCAGCCTCATTAATAAATTAAAATGAGTAACTCACCTTCGAGAACAGATTGGTTAACTTTCACCGAGTTATAGAGTCACAATCGCACAGCAAGAAGTTCTTCAGCCCATTAAACCCTTGCTGGGTCTTTGTGGAACAATCCAATAAGTCCCAATGTACCTGTTCTATTCCCATAGCCCTGCAAGTTTATTTCCCTTAAATACTGATCCAAAATCCTGTTGAAGTTATTTGTTGTTTCCACTTCTGCCGCATTGCTGAGCAGAGAGTTCCAGGTCATTATGACTCGTTGTGGAAAAAAGTTCTCCCCCCCCTCCCCCCCCCCCCCCCCCCCCGGCTGATAGATTTTGCCCTAAGGGCAGAATTTTGATGTCCAAAACGGCGTGAGAACAGAGGATGCATCTAATAAAACTGAAAATGGGTGTATTCGAGGTGGTTTGGTTCGGGTTTGAGATATTTTAAATTTCCACATTCCACTCAACCCAGACCCATCCATTTGTTTTTTTAGATAAAATATGCTTCAAAAGATTTGATTGCCATTTGTCTGCTATGGCTAACCTTAACTTCTTTTTCACAATGGCATTGCTAATAGTGCCTTCTGCAACGGTAGTTGTTGCAATTAAACATAAAATCAAACATAGGACATCAATGAGTTTAAAACCTTGAGTTAACTGATCTGCCTGAAAAGCTTGATAAGCTCTGATTCAATCTATCTTTAGCCTGATACATCAATATCTGCAGCACATTATCCATTTTGCACAATTAGATGGACAATCTTCAACTTTTGTGACCTACTTTGTGAGCACATCATTGAAGATGTATAGCTCTTGAGCAATCATAGAAACGTTGAGGTTGTAATGATTACACAAGACATGGACATCAGACTCAATGATTGTCTTTTCATTTCTTGACAGACGTACATTAGGGATTTGAAATACAAACTTTCAAGTTAGGTCACAATATACAAAATCTGATAAGATCGAGCTTGTTTGTTGACTTCCCTGACTTAAATGCTCTCTTTTCCATGCAGTTGTGAATCGTTGCTGTTGGTGCCTTCATCAGCCTGCATTGGTTCCTCATTGTCGGATCCAATAAGATTATGGGTATCTCCTTGAGACTGACAAAAAGCATTGCTGTTGTGATCACAGTTATATGCTAGTGCAGCTTCTTGCTTGATAACATTGCTAAGAGCTCAAAGTTATGCCAGTAAGACTCCAACTGCTACAAATGTTGCTGCTGCTGGTTGTAAAACTGAAAATGGCAACACTTTGAGTTTGTCACATCTGAATGCTTGGAGATTTTCAATGGGTTATCACCTTTTTCAATTTGGTTTTAAAAGGCACTTGGCGAATGGTTTTTCCAAAAGCATTTATCACAAGGAGGCAAATTCCATTTGCTCTTTCAAATTTTGGTTAAACATGCTGAGCACTAATATTTGAATAGTGTTTCACCGGGTTGTTAATGAGGTCAGGCATTTTAAATAGCCGGGTGTCAAACATTGGAAGGTTTGATGCTCTCGTTGTCCCACGCCTGCATAAAACCCATTTACAAGTAACCATGTTTCTCATCGATGATGTTTGGCTGTTGGGTACAAGGGAATGGTTCCGGGGATGGCAGCCTTGTACCTCAACGTGCCAGGTCAAGGGATAGCTCTGAAACTAGTGATGCTCTGCCCGATGGTACAATATCTAAATTTCCGGCACATGTTATGTCATTCTGGGGGAGGGTAGAGTTGGGTGGGCCAGATGTGTATTCTCTGGGGAATGCCGACCACAGTTATTCCTATTTACTGATGTGCAAGGGTTGTCTTCTGGGTGGCCAGAAGGGCAATAAACAACTACTAATGGCTCTTGCATGTCGAAACCAGACAGAAGAGACTGTGTCATGCTGGAGCCCAGGACCCAATAAGCAGCAGTCTAAACACTCACGACTTTTAGTATAACTCAGACTTCTGACACCAAGAGTTCTATAGAGATATCCTGAAGTAACCGTACGCTTCATTGTAGGTCAGCTCTGTAAAGTACACAAATATAGGTAATGGACTCTCGCACCACCCACAAGATCCAGCAGACTGTTTGGCACATAATCTAATGACTTTGGGAAACATTATTTGCACTCTGCAGCTGAGTCCAGGCTCCTACTTATTCTCTGCCACCACCACCACCTAGTTCTATCATTAATGTTCCGTGCAAAGCCCAGTCCATCATCCTCAAGCTAACTTTGGGGATGGATGTAAATCCGCTGGTGATAGAGAAGGAGTGAATGATACAGGGTGCTGTGAGGTGCGATCATGAATTTTGGGGTTCACTGTAATAGAGGAACACATGTTTGCATGATAACTGCAACAAAACACTTTCAAACTAATGCTCCACAGCTAATGACATGGCAACAGGTGTGTGTGTGTGTACTTGTGTGTCTCTGATGCACCAGGAAGGAGGCCATTCGGCCCATTGTGCCTGGGCAGACTCCTTGAAAGACCGACTCATGTCCGACTGCCCTGATCTTTCCCCACAGTCATTTCTTTCCACCACAAGTATTTATCCCATTCCCCCCTCCTGAGATTTATTATTAAATATGCTTCCACCGCTCTTTCAGCCAATCCGTCACCTCTGATTCTTTTCCCAAACACCTTCAGACGGGATAGTGAGTGGAACAAGGAGAATAGGAATAGGATGATTCTGACCAGCAACGTGGGGAAGACGTTAAGCTTCACCCTGGCCAACTGCCTCTATTGTTGTCAGGTTTAAGTCAAAGGGGAAGTTTGTCAAAATGGGGGAGGAGGGGAGACGGAAGGAAGGTGGGGAAACCACAAGAGAAGAGGAGGGAGGTAAAATAAATGAAGAACACAGCTGAACCAAAGGGGGGTGGACAACGGGGAAGGGGGAGGAACTATAGACCGATCCAGAGGACAGCGAAATGTACATAGGGTCAGCTAAACAAAGGACAAAATAAACCTCTCTGTATAATAAAGTAAATTAGCGCGAGAAAGAAAAATGTGATGTATATATACAACTCTTTATAAATATGAGAAATGCCAATAAAAAGATTTTTTTTAAAAGAATGGATTCATACAGGGTTGTTTCCAGGCTTACCTTTTTTCATCCTGCAATGCGTCATCTTTTGTGGAGTCTGAGTCATAAAGCTGAGGTATTGGATATTTGAAAAGCACAGAAGAATGAGATGCAAAATATTCACCTGACACATCAGCCCGGAGTGCGATGGAATACTCTCCACTTGCCTGGATGAGTGCTGCTCCAACAACACTCAAAAAGCTTGACACCATCTAGGACAAAGTAGTCCACTTGATGGGCACCTCATTCACCACCTTGAATATTCACTCCCTCTACAATCGACATACAGTGGGAGCAGTGTGTACCACTTAAAAAGATGCACTGCAGCAACTCGGCCAGGTTTCTTCAACAGCATTCCAAACCCCCAACCTCTGCCACTTGGAAGGAAAAGGGCAGTAAATGCATGGGGGCACCACTGCCTGCAAGTTCCACTCCAAGCCACACACCATCCTGACTTGGAACTATATCGCAAGACATCCCTCATCACAATGCAGAGAACCTTATTGTCTGATGTTGCATTCCAGGTGTTTTTCACATCCAACAAACTCTTTCTTCCTCAGCAACCATATGCTGCTTTGTCCATTACCTCTTGTGGGAGGGTTTTTACAGTCCCAAAATAGGGAACCCTCCTTGATGATCGTTTTACAGAAACATCTCTAATTCATCATCAGACAATGAAGGTGCTCTGCATTGTGATGAGGCATGTCTAGTTCTAATCCCACCAAGAGATAGGAACTCCCCTTAAATACTAACTACAGTCTTTAAAAGCTGTAACAGTCAATTATTTCCTGTACCAGTGATCTCGACTAACAGTATGCTGTACATAATTAACATTGGAAGGGATTGGAAGGCCAATGGTGGGCTGCCTCTGCCACCGCAAAACACCCGTGGGGGGAGCAGAAAATCCCACCCACTGTGTCCATAGCTGGAAAATATAGATAGACACTGACCACTCAGTCCCGAGTTGCTGACCATGATCCGATCATGGCCTCTGCCACCTCCGCCCAGGCCCGGTTGACATCTGTGGGTGACAACCTCCTTCCCACCTCGGGGAACAGCGTGCCCCACCTCTCCTCCATGGCATCCAGTAAAAGCTCGAGCTCTGTATCCGTGAATCTCAGGGCCTGCTTTGGAATTGCACTAGTGCCACGTGGTGTGAGTGCTGCCACATTAGCATGTCCTAAATGGCTCCGGCAGTTACGCCCCCATCAGGACCGGGGAACACCTCCCATTCAGTCCTGGTGTCTACACTTAGCCTCTCAAACAGAGAATTCTGCCCCTTGTTCTTTGCTTCCTGACTTGATTCTCTAAATTGGGGAATTGTGGTCCCTGTGACATCACACTGTCGGGTATGATGCTATTGTGACAGAGTTCCGTGTTGTCACGGTACCCACCATGTTTGTTTACATCATCCCACATCACCCGTTTCCATAGTTACCCAGTTTAACTCGCTGTTGACAGAATCTTTCCCATTGATTTGGTGTTCTACCTGCCAATTGCTCAGACAGAAAACGATTGCTAAGAGTGAACATTATATCCAGGCATTCAGAACAATGATCGTGATTACGTGGATTATATATTGTTGGGCAAATGGTAAAATTCACAGAGCAGTTCGTTCTGTTTCTGTCGCAAAGATTGATGAAGTGACTACTGGAGAAATTGAAGAAATTATCTCCGGTGGAGATTAGGCACAACGTGTCAACGGTCAAAATACCTCAGCTGCTGTTGTGTCTGCAGAGATCGAAGTTGGAACCAAGCAGCCAGAAGAGGAGCTGAACCTCCAGGCCCTCGTGTCAGAGATCAAAGGTCAGCTGTTGTGGAGGAGGCTGATCCTGGTACCGAGCGGCCAGAATGACCAGCAGGATCTGGGAGTTTCCCTGGAGATCAGCGAAGGTGTGAGAGACTGTCAGATGATCGAGTGGACAAGCAGCTCATCTGAACCAATGGTTGAATCTCTGACTCCAGCTGTTAATCTTGATGACATTGAATGCCACATTGAACTGCAGGAAAATAGCGTCAATGGCAGTAGTGATGTGGAAGACAGATCTGCCGGTGAGGTCTCCTCTGTTGCCATCGGTCATCATCCAGAGGACCAAGCCTCACTGCTCAGCAACACTGAGGGAGCCACTGTGGACAATACCCCAGCTGGAGCCGTTGCAAATTTCACAGATGATGAAGAAATGGACAGTATCGATCAAGAATCCTCGTCGGACACTGGGAGCTTCAGGTCCACTGGATTTTTATTCGTGCAATTCCCGAGCAGCAGTGAGAATGACTCACTGTTGAGCAACACTGAGGGAGCCGTAATGGACAATACCTGTGTTACTGACTGTATATATACTGATATTAAATGTTATTTAAGCTCCCTCATACCGTCACTGAGTAACCCACCCCCCAGCACCGTGTTACTGACTGTATCTCTACTGATATTAATGGAGCTCCCTCACACCGTCACTGAGTAACCCCACCTCCCAGCACCGTGTTACTGACTGTATCTCTACTGATATTAATGGAGCTCCCTCACACCGTCACTCAGTAACCCCACCCCCCAGCACCCTGTGTTACTGACTGTATCTATACTGATATTAATGGAGTTCCCTCACACCGTCACTCAGTAACCCCACCCCCCAGTGTTACTGACTGTATCTCTACTGATATTAATGGAGCTCCCTCACACCGTCACTGAGTAACCCCACCCCCCAGGACCCTGTGTTACTGACTGTATCTCTACTGATATTAATGGAGCTCCCTCACACCGTCACTCAGTAACCCCACCCCCCCAGCACCCTGTGTTACTGACTGTATCTATACTGATATTAATGGAGTTCCCTCACACCGTCACTGAGTAACCCCACCCCCCCAGCACCCTGTGTTACTGACTATCTATACTGATATTAATGGAGCTCCCTCACACCGTCACTCAGGAACCCCTCTCCTACAGTGTACTGTGTTACTCAGCATGCCTAATTTTAATGGGACTAATTTTCGCCCCATTGCCCCATACTGCTGGATTTGTTCCCTTCCACAAACCAGTTTCTCCAATTAGGGCATCAGCAGTCACAACTTTAAAAAATATATTGAAAGTAAAAGAGTTGAAAAATTGAACAATTCCAATAATCTATTCCGATTTAGAAGCAAATTCGATCTGAATAACGAGTCTAATTCTGTACCTTCAGTGCCTTCTACTGGCCAGTTCCTCAATGTTTCGCCATTCAGTCACTGAAGGTTTGGGTTGCCAAAGGTTATGTTGCTGGGACAGTAATTTGGAAAGCACAAATTTATGAGGCATGAGTCCACATTCCACCATTGACGGCTCCAGTTGTGAAAATTACACTCCATTAATTTGTTATAAATTCTGGTATAAAAAGCTTGTATCAGTAATGGTGCAAAGGAAACTCCTGCTTTGTTAAACAAACACACCTGGTTCACTCGTGGTCCTCTGAGGAAGGAAATCTACCATCCTTACCTGGTCTGGCCTGCGTGTGACTTCAAAGCAACAGTAAAGTGCTTGACTTTTAACTGCCCTCTGAAATGGCCAAGCAAGCAAAGGTGGCTCAACACCAACTTCTGAAGGGCAAACCGAGATGGGCAATACATATTGACTTTGCCAGTGATATTCATGTTCTGGGAATGAAGGCAAACAGTGAATTTGCGGGTGTGTTGTTGGTCAGATTGTTGATAGACAAGGCAGTCAAAGGTAATGGGGTGGGGGGTGTATGGCAAAGTGGAGTTAAGACCACAACTGGGTCTTAATCTGGCTGGGTATCATGGTGTGAAACCAAGTGACAAAAGGTTCAGAATTTGTTCGGGCAGCTCGCCTGGTCTGGGGGGAGAGGGAGAAAATAGGGGGAGGCGAGAGGGGAATGTGAAAGAACTGTATACTATTTGCACCGTTTGGTGAGGGATATGCTGCTTGTTAATCAACTATGGAAGGTAGAGGGCTTCCTTGATTGTACCTTTGTGACTTGCCCCTCTTAAATAAACGCGGGGTTTTCATTCCCTCAGTCCTATTGCCCATGTGCGCACTCCAACTGGCAAGCAGTATTTTCTCCCCCCTCCTGCCCTGCTCAGCGAGCACGCTCCCCTGGAGTTGCGTCCATGTCGATGACTAAGGGACTGCCCCAGTTCTGCTGTGGCCACAGGGTTCTTATCTCGTAATCATGGGAATCTATAGGGAAGGGAATGCTGGTGGCCTTCATGCTGGAGCCTTTACCCAGTCGGAATTCTGATTGTGCTGATGTTTGACCTTCAGGTGTTGGTGAAGTTCTGACAAAGCAGGCTCACCCCCCCTCCCCTTCCGCACACACTTTCTCCTCCTCCCACATAAGTCATTGGGGCACGCCTGCCACTTTCCGAGTTCTGACTGTGTTTTATGTTCTGTTCCTGGTGTCTGGAGATTGATCGTTGTGCTCGGCTAGCTCTGCTGTCTCTGTTCACTCTGCTCTGGGTTCCCTATGCTCTCCTCTTTTGCTCTTTTCCCCCACACCACACCATCCCCAGAGCAAAATGGGGACTCTATAACACTTTGCACCATTGCAGCAACTTGTGTTATTCTTCTTTAGGTTTTTTTTTCTTGCACAAATCTCAATCACGTGTTGTAATAACTGATACCTTCAACAACCCTATCCACCCCCCATCTCGTTCTGATTCTAATCACTATTTGAATAAATGCTTTTGGTATATTGATACTATTGAATTTCTTCAGACCTGTCACACAAACGTGGACCTTTCCCTCCAGCTTTCTGCTCCTGATACCAAGACTATCTTGGGTGAGTGGGGGTAGCTGCATGATGATGTTTCAGTTCACAGTTCCCCTGGAGTTCTATGGTTTCCCAAAATTAGAACCATGGACATGAAGAAAGTGCGCCGGTTTTAATGATGCAGTCCTAGTTGATTTCGTCCCCGATCAAAATAATACCTGCGTCCAAATGTGAATTTGGCAAAATCACTAATTGACTTAACGTTTCCCACTGTTGTCCCAAATGATGAACTGACTCTCAGCTGGCAAGCTGAACAGTCGGTTCTGTATGTGGGCTGAGTGGTTTGATCGTTCTCTGTTAACACGGCGGCTGACGTGCACAGTAGGGGGAAAAGGTTGACGCTATCCTGAGGGAGGGAAAAAGCCCTGGGTGGAAACGGACAAATTGGTCAGTATCCTAATGCGTTTCTGCATTTAAAAATGTTGGGTTTTTTTTAGTTACATTCCAAGGGTGTGCAATTCCGATTTGTTCTTTTCAGTCTGTTGTCCACTGGAGAACTCAGTAAGCGCTGAAATAATAAATTGAAATCACTTTTTGACTGAACAAACATGCAGTTGAACTCTAGGTGACCTCTGATAGTGAGTGTGGAGCGGATTCTGACCTTGTGTCTGTATATCTGGTAGCTGCCTTCCTGCTTTGTTTTTTACTGACAGTATTATGCCTCCCGTCGCTTCTGTGACCGTTGTAGCACGCATGTGATTGTGTAACAGTAGTACGAAACATGTTAAAAAGAAACTTATTTTTGATGTACGAATAGATTTGTGTAAGTCTTTTAAATGGACTGTGGGGAAAATAAATTCAAAATGTGTACACAACAATAATAAAGGTTCTATCGAAAAAAAAAAGACCACAACTGGATCAGTCATAAGCTCAAAGGGCTGAATGGCCTACTTCTGCTCCTATGATTAGCCATGATTGATGGAACAGAGAGGCTGAATGGCCCATGTCAAATTACTGAGAGGAGGACGAGGAGAAATGAAGGAAAAGGTGTTAAGTTTCCTGATTAGATGTTCTTTTTCCTCCCGTGAGGTTGTGTTTATCGATTTAATTGTGCATCCTCTCTGGGAGACCTGGGCTGAACTGGTTTATCCTGATGCCAAAGAGATGTTGGTCAACCTGGAGGTCAACCGCAAATGGCTTTAGAGCATGATCCCTCGCAGCCCACCCTCCCCGGGCTCCCTGGATTTGGGGGAAGAGCTCTACAATGGGCCACGATAACCTCCTGCTCAACATCACGACAAACAAGGACGGGTTGGTCACCCAGAGTACCACTGACAGCTCTGACGAAGAGATGTACAGCTTGAGCAGCTGGGAGACCGCAAACACTGACTTTTCGGAGACCATAGACGCCAGCCAGCCGATGCCACTCAAAACGTCCAAAAGCGAGGTGGACAAATCCTTGGCCGAAGACGACAGCACCAGGGATTCGGAGAGCAGTATACCAGATGGTAGCTATCAGCCTCTATACCCATACCCGGGCTCGCCGCCGAAGCCCACAGCTGCACAGGGTGAAACCAGTCAAATCCCAGAGGACACTTCGGACAAATCCAGGCAACTCACAGCACAAAGTCTTGTAGAAGATGAAGGGAGCATTTCAAATCTTCCTCTGGGCACCTAACAAAATGGAGGCACTGTGAACTATATAAATTAATTATTTTTCTGGTATCAAAGCACACAAATCAGCTGTTGCTTTCAGGTCAAGCAGCTGGGATCTTCACTATGAGCCGGTTGAGGAGGCAGGAGGAACAGACAACTTGGCCAGTGGCAGCCGCAACAATAAGCAACTAAAAAGGAAAAACAAAAATGAACAGTGAGGTGATTTTTTTCCTCTCTCTCTGGGCGAGAGGGGGGAATATTTTTTTTTTGGTAAAAAAATAAAGGAGGTTGCTGACGAGCTATGGTGCCAAACAAAACCTGAGGAAGGAATAAGGAGAAGCGGACGGAGTCGGGAAGAAATATAAGGAAACCAGCTTCGGAGAGCAAGTTTCTCTTTCTCTTTTTTTAAATAATACCTTGCTGCAAAAATTATCACTGAGAAGAAAAAATAAGGTTTGAAATGTAGCCAGGGAAGAGAGTGCATGTGGCAAAGGAAGAGAACGTGGTCGCTGGTCTGCTGAAAGCTGTCGCTCGAACTGGAAAGGGTTAAAAAGTTGTATGGTGGCAATGAGTCGAGCACTGCACTGGACTAGATGGAGGACACAAGAAATCAAACGGCTTTTTAATTGAATTGGGAGCTGTCAGCAGCATGACGGGATTTTTATTCGGGTACAAAAACATTTTAAAGGGTTTGTCGATCCTATTTCATTTAAAAAGTGATCTGTATTTTTCTTAGACAAATATTTTTAGCAATTATTTTACACAATTTGACTTGTGATTGTGTGAGCCTTGGATTTAACCATGTCAACTGCTGCCCTTGATATTTGCGCGTCTGTTATATACATATATGTTGTAAGGGGGCTTGGGGGGACCTGAGCAGGGGAGACCCCCAGCACCCCAGAGTGGGGTGTTTTCACTTGGGGGGGTTTGGAGTACTGTCCATGTGTGTGGGGTTGACATTGCCCATGAGTGGGGGGTGTGGAGGACCCACAGCTCTCTGAGAGATCAGGGCACCCCTTTAAAATGGCAGCCCGATCTCGGAGTTCAGCTCCCCAGCACTAAAAACATTCTGCACAGGATTCTCCGTCCGCCAGCCAGCCAATGGGGTTTCCTAGTGTGGGCAACCCCACGCCGTCGGGAACTGCCCGGGCACGGGAGCGCTTCCAGCGTAACGGAGAATCCTTGCAACGGAGAATCCCACCCCCTAAGGGCAGGACTCTCTGGCTACGTCTGCCTGGCGACTGGAGCATAGAAAATAGAAGCAGGAGGAGGCCATTCAGCCCTTCGAGCCTGCTCCACCATTTATTATGATCATGGCTGATCAGCAAGTTCAATACTCTGATCCCGCCTTCCCCATATCCCTTTATCCCTTTAGTCCCAAGAGCTGTATCTAATTCCTCTTGAAATTACACAACTACCTTTTGGCCTCAACTAATTTTTGTGGCAGCGAATTCCACAGATTCACCGCTCTCTGGGTGAAGAAATTTCTCCTCACCTCAGTCCTAAAAGGTTTACCCCTTATCCTCAAACTCTGACCCCTAGTTCTGGACTCGCCCACCATTGAGAACATTTTTCCTGAATCTACCCTGTCTAATCCTGTTAGAATTCTGTAATTTCTATGGGATCCTCTCTCACTCTTTTAAACGCCAATTAATTTAATCCCAACCGATTTAGTCTCTCCTCATATGACCGTCCCGCCATCCCTGGATTCGGCCTGGTAAATCTTCGCCGCACTCTCTCCACAGCAAGAACATCTTTCCTCAGATAAGGACACCAAAACTGCTCACAATATTCCAGGTGTGGCCTCAGCAATGCCCTATACAACTGCAGTAAAACATCTCTATTCCAATACTTCAATCCTCTCGCTATGAAGGCCAACATACTATTTGCCTTCTTTACTGCCTTCTGTACCTGTGCGCTTTCTTTCAGCGACTGATGCACGAGAACACCAAGTTCTCGCTGAGTATCCACCTCTCACAATTTACACCCATTCAAATAATAATTTGCTTGACTATTTTTGCTGCCAAAGCTGTAAAAGGAGCATGGAGCTGAATCTGGAACTGAAAGGGGATTTGGACATGAAGGGAGGCAGACTGGTACCGAATGAGTATCTGCCTTTACCACAGAACCTGGTGTCCAAGGCATTGCTGACTCACAGTGTGGTATTGTGCGAAGCAAACAATGGCATGATGGGAAAACTAGTCAAGTTTTCTTGGTACAATTAAATTTAAACTGACTTCGCATAACCTAAGGCACAAATACAAGCAGCCAAGGTCAACTTGACCCGAGAACTGGCTGACTCTAAACTCGGATAAAGCTCATTCGTCATAAGACCAGAGCAGTCTAAATACATACGATAAGCTAAAAACTTGTCTCTTTCGGTACTTAAACAAGTTTGCTCCATTTCTTAAACATTCACCAAAAGACAAGATAATGATACGAGACCCCGAGTCCTCTAAAGGTCAGCAAGGTGACGCCATTGTAATGATTATTACTTATGTTTTACTTTTGATCAAATTCCTGACCAAGCTGTATTCATGTTATCTTGATCCTATAATGTATATAAATCGTCTTATTCTTTTGTGATATTGCAGACTTGGAAGGGAACCAGCAGTTTGTACTTGACTGCCTTCCGACTTCAAGTCTCAGCAATACTGCTAGCAGTTTTAGTTCGTAAATAAAGTTTAGTTTTGCTTACCTAACGAACCTTGTTGAATCTTTCTATCACAGTCCAGAAGCGGGGAAAATATTGAATATGACAATGGCACCGAGGACCCTGGTTCGATCCCGGCCCCCTGTCCATGTGGAGTTTGCACATTCTCGCAGTGACTGTGTGGGTCCCACCCCCACAACCCAAAAACAGATGTGCAGGATAGTTGGATTGGCCGTGCTAAATTGTCCCTTAATTGTAAAAAAAATAATTGGCTACTCTAAATTTATTTTTAAAAAGAACTTGGTGTCCAAGCCAGAGTGAAAAAGGAGGTAGTCAAGACACTCATGGGTTCAACGTTGACAGTGAGGTATTTGATAGGCTGAATTTACTGAAAATTGGTAAGTTACCAGAACCAGATGAGACAGATTTAAGGATACGGAGTTTATATTAACTACAAAGGGGAAGAACACAGCAGGAGAACAGCAGAGGTTACAGAGATAGGAAGGGTCACAGGTGCTGAAGGATGTTATAGAATTCAGGAGTGTAGCAGGGGTAGACAATGTTACAGAGATAGAGAGGGTCACAGGTGCTGAAGGAGGTTGCAGAATTCAGGAGTGTTGTCGGGGTAGACAATGTTACAGAGATAGAGAGGGTCGTCGGGGCTAAAATAATTTTTACACAGAGAGGGAAACTTTTATGGATAGCAGGATGCCGGAGACAGAGGGAGGCTGTGGGGGGTGTAGGGTTATGCATGAAGGTCCCTCCTTCTCAATGTTGCCCCTCACCTGAGGTATGGTGATCCTCAGGTTAAATCACCACAAGTTATCTCTCCCCCTCAAAGGGGAAAGCAGCCTATGGTCATCTGCAACTATTGCAACTTACTTACTTTACTGTAGGGGAGGTAACTATTATAGAGATAGGGAAGGTTGTTGGGGCTGGAGGATGTATGAATGTTCAGGTGGGGTGTAACATCGATAGGAGGTTTCAAAGATAGGAAGCGCTGTAGGGATGGGAGGAAGCTACAGAGATAGAGAGTGTTGTAGGGGCTGGAGGATGTTACAGAGATTGAGAGTGTTGTAGGGTCTGGAAGATGTTACAGAGATAGAGTGTGTTGTAGGAGCTGGAGGATGTTACAGAGATAGAGAGTGTTGTAGGGGCTGGTGGATGTTACAGAGATAGAGAGTGTTGTAGGGGCTGGAGGATGTTACAGAGATAGAGAGTGTTGTAGGGGCTGGAGGAAGCTACAGAGATAGAGAGTGTTGTAGGGGCTGGAGGATGTTTCAGAGATAGAGAGCATTGTAGGGGCTGGAGGATGTTACAGAGATAGAGAGTGTTATAGGGGCTGGAGGATGTTACAGAGATAGAGAGTGTTGTAGGGGCTGGAGGATGTTACAGAGATAGAGAGTGTTATAGGGGCTGGAGGATGTTACAGAGATAGAGAGTGTTGTAGGGGCTGGAGGATGTTACAGAGATAGAGAGTGTTGTAGGGGCTGGAGGATGTTGCAGAGACAGGGAGAATTGTACAGATGAGAAGGTAACAGGCATGGGGGGGGTATTAAGAGTCTCAACACAGTAACTGGGATGGAGAGAGTTTTATGGCTATTGGGATTGTCAGACAAGGGAGCATTGAGGAGATACAGCAATAGAGTGTATTTTTAGAGGCTGGGGAAGATTACAGCACTGTGTGCATTGTGGGGGCATCGAGGATTTCACAGAAAAAAGAGGTTGGAGGGGCTTGAAGAGGTTCCAGGGATAAGGGAGGGTTGCAGGGGCTGTAGGGTTGCAGCATGTGGGGGAGATTGCTGTGATTTGATTTGCTATCTAAGAGTTGAGCTAACGGGTGTTATGGAGGGTGGAGGGGATGTGGGAACTGTAGAATATTACAACGATAAACAGGGTTATAACTCTTAATGAGGTGAGAGAAATAGGGATAGCTTTGGGATTGGAGGATGTTACAGAGATAGGAAGGGTTGTAGGAGCTGGAGGATATCGGATGTAGCCTCTGAATGACAAACTCAGATCGGAAGGAGCGAAGGTTTAGTGGATCGTAAAGAGAACTGGAGGGTTCTAGAGGGAGGAAAATGTTAGATTGATGGGGAGCGTTGGGATTGGAATTGGTAACAGAGACAGGGAGAGTTAGATGGTCTGGATGTACCAAGAGAGATCGAGGGTGTGATTCTCGGCGGTGCGCCATTCGCAGGCGGTAGGATTCTTTTTGTTGAAATATTTTATTGGGGGCATTTTCAAATATATACTTAACAAAAAAAAAAAATAACCATGGCAACAGCGAACAGTCACACCATCCTTACACCCCCCCCCCCCCCCAGAAATCGCCCCCCTCGACCCCCACCCCCCCCCACCCCAACTTGGTGCCATCCCGGGGCCTCCCCCACTTTTTTTAAATAAACATTTGATTGAGGTATTTCTTTGGCATTGTAACAGCAACAAAATAAACAATGTTCATAACAAGGAAAATATTAACCTAGTGCAAATACCACCTCCCGCTCCCACAGGTCCGTCAATAACTTACCCCCAAGTCTACGCTACCCTAACCCCGTCGTCCCCCCCTTCTGCTGACGATTAGTTCTCTGCGAGGAAGTCGATGAATGGTTGCCACCTCCGGGCGAACCCCAACAGAGACCCTCTCATGGCGAACTTAATGTTCTCCAGGCAGAGGGAGCCAGCCATGTCTAAAAGCCAGGTCTCCAATTTCGGGGGCTTTGAGTCCCTCCATGCCAACAATATCCACCTCCGGGCTACCAGGGAAGCAAAGGCCAGAACATCCACCTCTCTCCTCCTGGATTCCCGGATCCTGTGACACCCCAAAGATCACCACCTCTGGACTCATTGCCACCCTCATATTTAATACTGTGGACATGACGTCCGCAAAGCTCACTCAGCTAAATCGCTGGCTTTTAAAGCAGACCAAGCAGGCCAGCAGCACGGTTCGATTCCCGTACCAGCCTCCCCGAACAGGTGCCGGAATGTGGCGACTAGGGGCTTTTCACAGTAACTTCATTGAAGCCTACTCGTGACAATAAGCAATTTTCATTTTCAGTTCATTTCAAACCCCTGCCAAAATCCCCTCAGCCATGGACATGTCCAGAACATGTGGACATGGTTCACTGGCCCCCCCGCACATTTCACACACCTGTCCTCCACCCCAAACAATCTGCTCATCCGGGCCACTGTCATGTGAGCCCGGTGAACGACCTTAAATTGGATCAGGCTGAGCCTGGCACATGTTGCGGTTGCGTTGACCCTACTCAGCTCGTCCGCCCAAAGGCTCTCCTCTAACTCTCCCCCCAGCTCCTCCTCCCACTTTCGCTTTGGCTCCTCGATCTGCATCTCCTCCGAACCCATAAACTCTTTACATGTCCAAGACCCTCCCCTCCCCTATCTATCCTCTAGAGACCACCCTACCCCGAATCCATCTTAGTGGCAGGAGTGGGAAGGTTGGTACCTGCTTGTGCAAAAAGTCCCGCACCTGCAGATATCGGAATTCATTCCCCCGCCCCCCCCCCGCCAATGCAAATTTCTCCTCCAGTGCCCTCATACTTGGGAAGCTTCCTTCTATAAACAAGTCCCGCATCCTCTCGATTCCCGCTCTCCGCCAAATTCGGAACCCCCCACGTCCATCCTCCTTGGGGCAAAGCGGTGATTATCGCAGACCATACCGATGCCCCCTCTGCTTCCACATGTCTCCTCCACTGCCCCCAGACTCTCAGGGCCACCACCACCACTGGACTGGTGGAGTACCGCGCCGGCGGGAACGGCAGAGGCACCGTTACCAATGCCCCCCCGACTTGTGCCCTTGCAGGGAGCCGCCTCCGTGCTCAACCACGCCGGCTCCCCCTCCCCCCCCTCCCCCCTCCTCTCTCCACCAGCCACCTCCTCACCATTGCTATATTAGCTGCCCAGTAATAATTGCTGAAATTCAGCAGTGCCAGCCCACCAGCCCCCCCCCCCCCCCCCCCCCCCCCCCGACTCCGCTCAAGCATTGCCCTCTTCACTCGCGGGGAATTTGCCCCGCCCCCCCACACACACAAAGCCCACAATATCTTTATTGACAGTGAAAAACGAATAGGAATCTTGGGAGGACCATCATTTTCACCGCTTGGACTCTGCCCGCCAGAGACAACGGGAGCGCATCTCTGGAAATCCTCCTTTATCTGATCCACCAGCCGGGCCAAATTCAATTTATGAAGCCTGTCGCAATCCCTCACCACTTGGATACCTCGGTCCCTGAAACTGTCCCCGACCACCATGAACGGCAGATCCCCCAGTCGCCTCTCCTGACCTCTCACCTGGACCACAAACATCTCGCTCTTCCCCATATTGAGCTTATACCCCCAAACCGTCCTGGATGACCTGCATCAACTGCTCCGATGGTCGCAGCGCCGCCACCCCAGGGGTCCGGTCCTCGGCCATGCTGTCTCCTGCTGCAGCTTCAACACAGCTCTTGGCTAACTTTTTATTTCTGCCTTTTCGTGCACTTCTGGTTCTTTGCTCCGTACACTAATACATGGAAACGGTGCCCAATTGCCTCAGCCTTCGAATTCACCGTTTAAAACCAGAAAGAGTCCAGGGGAATGGTCCAAAAGTCCGACCAGAGCAGGAGCCACCAAATGTGCGACTTACTCCTTCATAGCCGCTACCGGAAGTCTCCCTCCATAGCCGCCACCGGAAGTCCAGGGTAGGTGAATTGGCCACTCTACTTTGTCCCTTAATTGGAAAGAATGAATTGGGTACTCTAAATTTTAAAATAAACTCCCGTCTCTGTCTGGAATGGACCCACATTGGTCTTTGCTCATCTTTTCCATTTCACACACCTATAGGAGCTTTTCCAGTCAGTTTTTATGTTTCTCCCCAGTTTGCTCTCATATTCTATTTTCTCCTAATCAGTTTCTTGGTCCTCCTTTGCTGAATTCTAAAACAAGTTCTCAATCCTCAGGTGTACGACTATTTTGGCCACTTTATGAGTCTCCTCCATTGATCTAATGCAATCTTTAACATTTCTTGTTTGCCACGGTTGCATCACTTTTCCTGTTGGATTTTTGCTCCATAACGGAATCTATGTTTCTTGTATTTGTGTGAAATAAGAGTCGCCAAAGTCCCAGAGGACCAGAGTCTGCTTTGCCATCTGAGAGAGAGAGAGAGAGAGCTGACTGGTGGTGATTGAATCTGACAGTCACCACACCTCAGGCTAGGGGCAATGTTGAAAAGGTGGGGCCTTCATGGATAACCTCAGGCCATACGGGAGTTGAACCCCCTGATGTTGGAGTCGCTTTGCATCACAAACCAGCCATCCAGCCAACTGAGCTAACTCTCCCTGCTGTGAACTCCTTGGTGTTTCCGCAATTTGGATAACGTAGTGAATGCCTTCTCACACTGAGAGCAGGTGAACGGCCTCTCCCCAGTGTGAACTCGCTGAAGTATCTGCAGGCTGGATAATTGACTGAATCCCTTCCCACACAGAGAGCAAGTGAACTGCCTCTCCCCAGTGCCATTCTTTGGTGTCAACTCTTTGGTGTTTCCGCAGGCTGAATAATTGACTGAATCCCTTCCCACACAGAGAGCAGGTGAATGGCTTATCCCCAGTGTGAACCCGCTGGTGTGAACGCAGGCCAGATGGATCACTGAATTCCTTCCCACACAGGTAAACGGCTTCTCTCCAGTGTGAACTCGCTGGTGTGTCTGTAGGCAGGATAACACAGTGAATCCCTTACCACACTGAGCACAGGTGAACGGCTTCTCCCCTGTGTAACTGCGTCGATAAATCCCAAGTTGAGATGGTGCATTGAATCCCTTCCCACAGTCCCCACATATGCACAGTTCCTCCATGTTTTGTTTCTCTCCAGGTCAGAAAATTAGTTGGAAGTCTCGTTCACACGTGTCACTCCTCGCTGTGAATGGCACAATGTTGGTTCATTCGGGGGCAGGGCGGGGGGGTCTCAGTGCTTTTCCAGTCACAATGATGTTTAAAATCTTTTGAGGCTGTCAGATCAGGCAAACATGTCTTCTCCCTTTCTGGATTCAAAGGCCGATGATAGTCAGATCCCAAGGAATCTGGCGACTCTGTCAGATCGAGACGTTACGTTTGAGATTTCTGTTTGTAATTCCTCCTCTTCTCATATCCTGTAAAAGGAGTTTACAAAAGACATCACAGTCAGTACAGGATAGAAATTCAGAACAGATAATTCTAGTTTCTGGAGAACATTCTTTCCTCTCTCAGTCCCCAATACCGAGTCTCTAATGCCTATTTCTCCCTGTCTTCAGGGAGCGGCCTTGGAGGGGCAGAGTCTGGGAGCAGTCAGTATAAAGACCTTTCCTCGGGGATTCACCGCCTAGTTTCCAGGGAGCGGACTGAGGGCTCCGGATTTTCGTAGCTGAATAAAGAAACCTTTCCTTGGGGATTCACGGCCTACTCGCCAGGGTGTGGATTTGGAGCCGGAATTTTAATACCTTCCCCCGGGGATCAGCAGCCGAGTCTCCAGGCAACGGAATCGGAGCTGGAGGACTGAGAGCCGCCTGGTCCTCCAGCCAATCAGAGACAATGAGGGGCGGGATGGAGGACTAAGACAGTCGCCTGGTCCTCCAGCCAATCAGAGACAATGAGGGGCGGGGTTGGTGAACTGAGAGCCGCCTGGTCCTCCAGCCAAGCAGAGACAATGAGGGGCGGGGTTGGAGGACTAAGACAGTCGCCTGGTCCTCCAGTCAATCAGAGACAATGAGGGGCGGGATGGAGGACTAAGACAGTCGCCTGGTCCTCCAGCCAATCAGAGACAATGAGGGGCGGGGTCTATCCTGATTGTGTTCCCCTCCCCATCCTCCACTCACTCAACAAATATTTTGGGCATTAACTTGACCCTGGTCCTGGGAAAGAATCAGGGAGCTGACAACTATTCATCAGGGTTTGCGGCTCCATAAAGTATTTCCAAATCCTCACACCCACCTCCTTAGTTTCGCTCGGTCTCCAAAACGAACAGGCCCATTAATCAGAATGCGCATGCTCCAAACTCCGACAACGCCGCATGCGTCCCGGCGTTGACCGGTAATGCGCATGAGCAGATAAGAGCCCACCCACCGACTGCCTGCTGAGGTATTGACCAATGGAAAGAGTGAACCCACCGGAAGTATACTGGACCTTCAGCCAATCAGAGCGCGGGCTTTGTGTGACTGGAGATCTAGCTTCACAGACTGAAACTTACTCATGTTTCCAACATCTGTGAGTAAAACACTTTCTTTTCTCCCCCTTTTCATTTCTTTTCTCATTCTCACCTTCAATTGGTTACTTGCAGCAACTGAAGGGAAAGGAAGTGAATCCACGGAGGGTGCAGACTCTGGAAAGCTTGGCCCAGGTCTCTCTCTCTCTTAAAGACATTGTAAGAAGTCTTACAACACCAGGTTAAAGTCCAACAGGTTTGATTCAAACACGAGCTTTCGGAGCGCAGCTCCTTCCTCAGGTGAATGTGGAATCCTTGATTCACCTGAGGAAGGAGCTGCGCTCCGAAAGCTCATGTTTGAATCAAACCTGTTGGACTTTAACCTGGTGTTGTAAGACTTCTTACTGTGCTCACCCCAGTCCAACGCCAGCATCTCCACATCATGGCTTAAAGACATTGACATCCTTTGCTCCCTCAGCTTGACACATTTATTTGTCTGGCTAAAAGGATGGTACCTTTTATGATTCACCGGATCCGAGAACACCAAGCTCACCTGTCTGCCACACCCGAGAACAAAACCACACAACCTCGTCCCAGACAGATGTGCCCTGTTCACCGCCTTGAACTGAGTCAATCTGCACCGAACACAGGAGGAGGTCGAGTTGACTCTGTACAGTCTCACTCCACACCCCCTCCACAGAAACCAGATCCAATTCCCCCTCCCACTTCCTCCTCACCTCATCCAGTGGAGCTTGCTGTGCAGACAGGATCCAACTGTAGATCTGAAATCTACCCTCACCGACTTCAGCAAGAGATAGAATCCTAATCATCAGAGAGGGCGGTGGTGCTAAAGGAAACACCGAGATCGCCTTATGTAGGAAATCACGCATCTGAGAAAATTAGAGCTCGCGAGTTGTAATTTTTCTATCAGTTCATCAAAACCAATAAACCTGCCGTTCACAAACAAGTCACCAAACCTCTCCAGCCCTTCCCTCCAGGACCTAAATCCAAATCTGGAGGCACAAAGCGGTGAGTCCCACAGAGAGGGGCCAAGAACGATATCTCATCCATCGTGGAGAGTGGGTCCGTGGCCACCATGCACCCCAACAAAACAGAGCAAACAGCAAGCTGTAGTCACCGTCGATAAACCTTCCCTATCCCCCAGCTCCCCGCCTCTCATTAAAACCACAACCAAAAGCCCGAAGAACAACCCCAGACCCTGAGCTCAACAATCCTTAACCCCAAACAGAACCAACGCACTCCGCCCATTATCTAAAACCTATACTGTGTTAATGAGCTGCAGTTACCCCCACCACTTCGCTCCCATTAACTACCTTCATCAGCTCACAGGGCAACTCCCTCCCGGGGCATATAAAACATAGTAACCATAACAACAACTCCCCCTGCCTGCACCCAACTTTAAATAAAGGAAACCCCACCCCCACACAAAAACAGTAAAATACAAACTGGTACAAGAAACCCCAACAAGACCCCAAAACCACAATCCCTCTCCAATAACAACAAGACCCCATATATAATACAAAATATACCCAGCCTGAGCTTCCTCACAAAAGCGTCGGCATCATCCAGTGCCTCAGAAGTAGTGGTCTCTTGAATTAAAACTCACTCGGAGTTGTGCGGGGTAAACCGCCCCAAACCGAACTTCACGTATGAAAAGTGCAGCCTTGGCCTTGATAAATGCCGCCCTCTTTTTTGGCAGCTCCGCCCCCTGATGGGGCCTGATGGCACGGCTCCCCCATTTGTAGTTACGGCGATCATTCGCCCACCTCAGAACTCGTTCCTTATCCCGGTAACTGTGGAAGCTGACGGTTATTGCCCGAGGTGGCTCTCCTGGGCGAGGTTTCTGACAGAGCGAGTGATGGGCCTGATCCACCTCGGGAGGGAACAACTGCCCACCCTCCCCACCATCTTCCCAAATATCCTGGACATGTATTCAGTCAGGTCCGGGCCCTCCAATCCCTCCGGCTGCCCCATAACGCGAAGTGTTTGTCTCCTGGAGCGATTCTCTAAGTCGCCTACTTTGGCAGAGATTTGTTATTATCAGCCAACAGACCATCTCAGCCTCGAAAGAGACAATCCGCTCGCTCTTCATCGAAACAGCCGCCCGGTGCCCTTAAACCCTTTACTGTTTCGTCCATTTTTGCCAATATCAATCGAATAGGAGCTGGCGGCTCCTCGATTGATATGGGGAGATCCTCAGAGATAGTCGGCTGTTGCTAAGATGCCCATGAGCATCTCAACTGACAACACTATAACTTTCGCTTCGGCAGCAGCCGCCGCTATTTTGTTTCCAATGAGCCTGGAAAAGAATCTGAATCGGATGACGATTCTTTGCTCGCTGGCTTCTTCAAACTTGGTTTCTTGGACATTTCCACAGTATGGGAGCTTTATCCCATTGACAAATTTAAAACATCCCCAAACCCCCTCAAATACCGGGTGAAGAAAGGGAGCACGGTAGCATTGTGGATAGCACAAATGCTTCACACCTCCAGGGTCCCAGTTTCGATTCCGGCTTTGGTCACTGGATCACTGTGCGGAGTCTGCACATCCTCCCCGTGTGTGCGTGGGTTTCCTCCCACAGTCCAAAGATGTGCAGGTTAGGTGGATTGGCCATGATAAATTGCCATTAGTGTCCAAAATTGCACTTAGTGTTGGGTGGGGTTACTGGGTTATGGGGGTAGGGTGGAGGTGTTGACCTTGGGTAGGGTGCTCTTTCCAAGAGCTGGTGCAGACTCGATGGGCTGAATGGCCTCCTTCTACACTGTAAATTCTATGAAACTATGAAAACAAAGTCCCCGGATGAGAGCTCCCGACATGTCGCAACCGGAGTCCCTGTCTGTTCTGAATTTCTGTCCTGTACTGACACTGATGTCTTTTGTAAATTGTTTTTACAGGATATTAGAAAAAGAGGACATACAGACAGAAATCTCAAACTAAACGTCTCGATGAGACTGAGTCACTTGATTCATCAGGGCCTGAACATCATCGGACTTTGAATCTAGAAGGAGAAATGTTTGTCTCGTCTGTCGGCTTGAGAAGATTTAAAACATCAGTGTGACTGGAAAAGCACCGAGACACACACACCCGAGTGAGAGTGTTCCAGGGCACTGACTGTGGAAAGAGCTTTAACCAGTTACACAGCCTGAAAAAACATCACACCATTCACAGCGGGGAGAGACCGTACACGTGTTCTGTGTGTGGACAAGGCTTCGACTGATTGTCCGAACTGGAGAGACACGAGGAGACCCAAAATATGGAGAAACGATGGAAATGTGGGGACTGTGGGAAGGGATTCAGAGTCCCATCAGAGCTGGAGATTCATCGACGTAGTCATACTGGGGAGAGACCATTCACCTGCTCTCAATGTGAGAAGGGATTCACTCAGTATTCTGACCTGCAGACACACCAGCGAGTTCACACTGGGGAGAGGCCATTCACCTGCTCTCAGTGTGAGAAGGGATTCAGTCAGTCATCCAGTTTGCGGACACATCAGCGAGTTCACACTGGAGAGAGGCCGTTCAACTGCTCTCGGTGTGGGAAGGGATTCATTCAGTTGATCAGCCTGCAGATACATGAGCGAGTTCATACTGGGGAGAGGCCGTTCACCTGCTCTCAGTGTGGGAAGGGATTCATTTCCTCAACCAACCTGCAGATACACCAGCGAGTTCACACTGGGGAGAGGCCGTTTACCTGCTCTCAGTGTGGGAAGGGATTCATTTCCTCATCCAACCTGCAGATACACCAGCGAGTTCACACTGGGGAGAGGCCGTTCACCTGCTCTCAGTGTGGGAAGGGATTCATTTCCTCAACCAACCTGCAGATACACCAGCGAGTTCACACTGGGGAAAGGCCGTTTACCTGCTCTCCATGTGGGAAGGGATTCACTCAGTTATCCCACCTGCAGATACACCAGCGAGTTCACACTGGGGAAAAACCGTTCACCTGCTCTCAGTGTGAGAAGGGATTCACTCAGTTGATCAGCCTGCAGATACACCAGCGAACTCACAGTGGGGAGAGGTCGTTCACCTGCTCTCAGTGTGGGAAGGGATTCACCCGGTTAGACAACCTGCAGTCACACCAGCGAGGTCACACTGGGGAGAGGCCATTCACCTGCTCTCAGTGTGGGAAGAGATTCACTCATATGTCCAGCCTGCAGACACACCAGCGAGTTCACACTGGGGAGAGTCCGTTCACCTGTTCTCAGTGTGGGAATAGATTCACTTTGTTATCCAACCTACAGAGACACCAGCGAGTTCACACTGGGGAGAAGCCATTCACCTGCTCTCCATGTGGGAAGGGATTCACTCAGTTATCCCATTTGCAGGCACATCAGCGAGTTCACACTGGGGAGAGTTTGTTCACCTGTTCTGAATGTGGGAAGGGATTCCGTGATTCATCGCACCTGCTGAGACACCAACAAGTTCACAAGTGATTACAGGGGTTGGATTTTGCTGTTATTGTTTATGCTCTTTATTACATCCAGGACTGCATTTTGGTCATTCTGACAGTTGGTCAATGGGGATGGTTGGAGAGATTCCTCTGCTGGACTGGCCGGTGTCACGACTTTGACTCCAGTGGGCTGACGTTCTTTGAGCCTTGTTGTGAATACCTGGTTTCACATTTCACAAAGATCACAGATTGAAAGTTGGTTTGGAAGTTGGAAGATGTTTCCTTCCCATTTCTGTTTGGACCCCCTAAAGCATGCCACCTTGCCATGGAGATGGGCAATGGAGGGTACATGGTTCTTTTGTTTAATTTATCTCTGTGTTTCTTGCAGAAGAAAATTATCAAGGTATAGGGCAGGTTATCTGACATGGACTGAGAAACAACATTAAATGGTGTGATGGGAGATGGGCAATAACTAATATTTCTGGGGATTGGTTAGCTCAGTTGGCTGGATGGCTGGTTTGTGACACTGAGCGACACCAACAGCGTGGGTTCACCTGCCGTACCGGCTGAGGTCATCCGTGAAGGCCCTGCCCCCTCAAAATTGCCCCTTGAGTGAGGTGTGGTGACCGTCAGATTAAATCACCACCAGTCAGCTCTCTCTCTCTCACGCAAAGGGGAATGCTCTGATGGAATTCTGACAATGTACCAGTCAGTAACAAGGTTAAGATACGGGAGTTATGTATACACAAGACCCAAGGACGGTCGATGAGGGGATCTGGAAGACATCATGTGTTCATGACTAACCCCCTATCTGTCCATGAGCTGATCACGCAGTTCCCTGCTGCCCAGTAACCACTTTCATTGGATCTACCAGTCAATGTGTGTCATCTATAATCATTGTGATTGGATCGTGTCCGGCTGAGTTGGGCTGACTATTTGAAATTGTATAAATGATGATGATTCCCTTTATTCAGTGGAGATGTATCTGCTTTTACCCAGGGGCTTACTCCCCGCCGGTGTTACAACAATAAACTGTTTGATGTTTGAAGCGGACCTGAATGTCGAGGGATTCTTTTGGATTCATTCCCGCTCACAGGAGCATAACCTACTTTTGTATTCAATTCCCCCACAATAAACAATAACATTCTATTAGCTTTCCTAATTACTTGCTGTACCTGTATCCTCGCCTTTTGTGATTCATGCTCTTGGACACCCAGATCCCTCTGAATCTCAGAGCTCTGCAATCTCTCACCATTTAGATAATAAGCTTTTTTATTCTTCCTGCCACAATGGACAATTCCACATTTTCCCACATTATTCTCCATTTGGCAGATCTTTTCCCACTCACTTAACCTATCTATATCCCTTTGTAATCTCCTTATGTCCTCTTCACAATTTACTTTCCTACCTATGGGGGCAGCACGGTAGCACAAGTGGATAGCACTGTGGCTTCACAGCTCCAGGGTCCCAGGTTCGATTCCCTGCGCGGAATCTGCACGTTCTCCCTGTGTCTGCGTGGGTTTTCTCCAGGTGCTCCGGTTTCCTTCCACAGGCCAAAGACATGGTGGTTAGGTGGATTGGCCATGATAAATTGCCCTTCGTGACCAAAAAAAGGTTAGATGGGCTTATTGGGTTGCAGGGATAGGGTGGAAGTGAGGGCTTAAGTGGGTTGGTGCAGACTTGATGGGCCGAATGGCCTCCTGCACTATGTTTTATCTTTGTATCAGAGGAGCAGGCCATTCAGCCCATCAAATCTACTCTGCCATTCAATACAATCATGGCCAATCATTCACTTCATTGCCTTTTTCCCCACACTATCCCCATCTCCTTTTGAAATTAAATGAAAATCACTTATTGTCACAAGTAGGCTTCAGTGAAGTTACTGTGAAAAGCCCCTAGTCGCCACATTCTGGCGTCTGTTCGGGGAGGCTGTGATGGGAATCAGACCGTGCTGCTGGCCTGTCTTGGTCTGCTTTAAAAGCCAGTGATTTAGCCCAGTGTGCTAAACCAGCCCCTTGTGTTATTGGTATTTAGAAATCTGTCAGTCTCTGCTTTAAACACACTCAATGACTGAGCTCCCACAGCCCTCTGGGGTAGAGAATTCCAAAAATTCACAACCCTCTGAGTAAAGGAATGTCTCCTCCGAGACCAGTCCTAAGTGGCTTCTCCCTTATTTTGAAATTGTGTCCCCTGGTTCCACTCCCCAACCCGGGGAAACATCTCACCTGCACCAACCCTGTCTATTCCTTTATGGATTTTGTAAGTTTCAATGAGATCACTTCTCATTATTTGGAACTCTAGAGAATACAGGTCAGGTTTCCCCAATCTCTCCTCAAAGTGCAGCCCTGCCATCCCCGGAACAAGTCTGGTGAATGTTTGTTGCGCTCCCACTCTGGCGATAAGGGCAGTAAAACTGTACTCAGTCCTCCAGCTGCGGTCTGACCAAGGTTCTGCACAACAGGTACATTCTGGTCGGTCTCACCACTTTGCTTCCAGTGGGGCTGATGCTCATTGAGCTTTGGAGTGGACGTTGCTGCTGAAATGATCCACAAGAGATAATGAAGGACATTTATTTTGTCCTGGATAGCATGGGGGAGACGGTGACCTTGTGGTATTGTTGCTGGATTAGTAACCCAGAGACCCAGGGTAATGCTCTGGGGTCCCAGGTTCAAATCCCGTCAGGGCAGATGGTGAAATTTGAATTCAATAACAATTTGGAATTAAAAGCCTAATGATGACCATGAAACCATTTTGAACCCATCTGGTCACTAATATCCCTCAGGGAAGGAAATCTGCCATCCTTACCCAGTCTGGCCCACACACAGATGCGGTTGACTAACTGTCCCCCACTGAAATGACCCAGCAAGTTTCAGGGTGATTATGAATGGGCAACAAATGCTGGCCCAGCCAGCGATACCCACATCCCAAGAAATAATTTTTTATTCTACCACGACAGGTAGATCTAAAATAAATACATTTGTCTCTGTTCCATTGAGTCTACAGCACAGGGCTAGGCCAGTCAGCTCAATTGGTCTCTGTCAGTATTTATATCAGCTCCAATAACCACGTGGTGCTGGAGCATCTCGGTGTTGCTCTTTTATAACCGCAGTGTGTGCTTACCCCGTCTGGTGGACAAATGATCACACAAGTATTGCAGTTCAATCACAGTTTATTTATTACACACAAGGTTATATACTTAAATAATCACGAGTTCATGTACACTAAGGCTATAACTATCAATTTAAACGACCAAGACTTAACTTCCAAATGACCGGCTGGTGTAGGGTAGATATGGCCTTATCTGTTTCCTCACTTATGGCAGCTGGAGTTCGAGTAGGTTGCCTGTGCTTGATGGTCATCCTTCGGTAGATGTCACGGGTCCATGAACTTGGCTGATGTAAGTAGCTGTGCTGCAGTCGGAGGTCAGGCGCAGAGCCGGTCCAAAAGAGAGAGAAATGATGGCCGCACTGCCTTTTAACCGGCTTAAGTTTTCGCCGCCCTTTTGTGAGTGGTTTCTGGGTCACTGTCCATCAATTCCTCATGGCTCCACCCTCTGATCGGTCACATCCAATCAGGGGCTGCCACATCACTTCTGGGGTGGCAGTCAGTGGCTAATCCTAGGAGGGCTCCGAGCAGGGCCTTGGTGCCGTTCCGTCTGGAAGATGATGTGATGGACAAGATTGTCCATTGTTCCTTTAATTGCCTTTCAATGGCCCACTTGCAGGTGTGAGGCCCATTTCCTGCATAAGTCTGGGCTGCCCTTTGCAAATATACAAACTGCAGCTTGTCTGTGTCCCAAGCCTGACCACATTTCCCATCACTCTTTGCAGCATTTTAGATGGCCATATAGGTAACAGTGATCGTAATATTATAGGGAAGTCAATGTTTATTCATTTTAATAGCTTTTGTTAGTTATGTTCAGTTATCACAGAATCAAGGTATATGAAACAATTCACTCAATCCGAAATTGCACAATGTGAGTCTCTGTCTTCAGGTGCAGTCGTCCTTGACAAGTGACTTGTGCCATATTGTCTCAGGCCAAAGTAGGTTTAATTTTATGGTTTTACCACAGGACTAATGCTGAATGAAAATCTCTGTTACATTTTATTGCAGGATTTGGGGATACACGTTTCTTGTAGTTTAATTCTGTCAATGCTGGAGAAATTCTGTGTCTTAAATTGTGTCTTTTAATATGCAGCAAAGTAGTCACTTTCCTTCAAATTCTACAACAGATTTTCTCCATTGGTGTAGGTTTTATTCTCAGTTTCTGTAATGGTGTTGTGGTTATGTCATTTCTGTGACTTTTATTTCTTAGGAACATGTAATTTATGAATAGAAAATGGTGTTTTGTAATTTGTGTCTTGTTACTGAAACTTTCACACACCAATCACCTTTATGGATTTATTTTCTGTGTTCAGTAGGAATTGCTGTATTAGTTTAGGTTTGTGTATCTTGTGTACTTTCAGTTATTTGTATTTAAGTAACTTGCTTCAGTCATCAGCAGTCACTAAGAAGTTATGATGTGGAGATGCCGGCGTTGGACTGGGGTGAGCACAGTAAGAAGTCTTACAACACCAGGTTAAAGTCCAACAGGTTTGTTTCAAACACGAGCTTTCGGAGCACGGCTCCGAAAGCTCGTGTTTGAAACAAACCTGTTGGACTTTAACCTGGTGTTGTAAGACTTCTTACTAAGAAGTTACACATGGCACCTGAAGATGTATCATCTCAGCACGGTGGCACAATGGTTAGCACAGCCTCTTCACAGCGTCCGGGACCCGGGTTCAATTCTGGCCTTGTGTCACTGTCTGTGCGGAGTTTGCACGTTGTCCCTGTGTCTGCGTGGGTTTCTTCTGGGTGCTCCAGTTTCCTCCAACAGTCCAAAGATGTGCAGGTTAGGTGGGGTTAGGGTGGGGAGTGGGCCTAGGTAGTGTGCTCTTTCAGTGGGTAGGTGCAGACTTGATGGGCTGAATGTCCTCTTTCTGCACTGTAGGGATTCAGTGGTTCTATGGTATCAGTTAGGACGATGAGCCTGACGAATATTAATCATGAGAACTTGACACCACAATGAGAAAGTGACATCACACATCAGCAAGGTGACCGATTTCCTTCAGAGTCCAATCAGACATTGATCGTGCCCCATTTAACCAATCAGGGACTGACCATGGGTTGCTTGGGCCAATCAGAACCACAGGTTCACTACCATCAGACCACGTGCAGAGGTAATTGCTAGAAAGGGTTAATGAGCTACAATTCTCTGGAGCTCGACACGCAACACAACATGAAGGAAGAGGACAGACTTCAGTCAACAGAACAAGAGACATCGCCAAAGTCACCCAGAAGTCGAGAGCTGGTGATCCAGAGTGAAAGGACTGATCCACTGTCTTGGTTGAATATTGTGATTGAATTGGCAAGTGAATTAAAAGTAGAGGAGTCGGTTAAATCTTGGAAGGGACATATATATTATGTATTAGTTGAGTGCCTGGGTCTGTTATAAACACAGGACAGTGGGCAGCACGGTGGTGCATTGGTTAGCCCTGCTGCCTCATGGGGCTAAGGTCCCAGGTTTGATCCCAGCCCTGGGTCACTGTCCTTGTGGAGTTTGCACATTCTCCCGTGTTTGCGTGGGTTTCGCCCCCAAAGATGTGCAGGCGAAGTGGATTGGCCATGATAAATTGCCCCTTAATTGGAAAAAATGAATTGGGTATTCTAAAATTTAAAAAATAAATAAACACAGGAGAGCTCATGAGCAAGCAGTCCAGGTGTGTAGCACATTCTGGTGGGGACACCGGTCTGGAGAGGATGTGGTTGCAGTTCGGGAATGAGAGGGAATTAAAAACATGAAAATGTGGGGAAGGGAAGAAAAGATGGAGAGAGAGGGAGAAGAAAGAGAGAGAGAGAGAATTAAGGTTGGAGTTAAAGGCAGAAGTGAGGAAAGTTAAGGAGGAGTAACCCTTCCCAGTCCAAATCCCAGTGGGGATCTTTTTAAATTTATACAGGCCCTACCAAGATTTGAGGGGAAAGATATAGAAACATTCTTCATGGCATTTGAGAAAATTGCAACTCAAATAGAGTGGACGAAGGAAGAGAGAGCATTCCTCATGCAAAGTAAACTGACAGAGCAAGTGCAGGAAGTTTATACTTCCCTGTCAAAGGTGCTGTTTCACGGTTACAACAAGGTAAAAGACTATTCTGGGTGTATTTCAATTAGTTTTGGAGCCATTGAGGCAAAAGTTTTGGAATTTAAGGAAACAACCAGGACAGACTTATACTGAATTTGAAAAGGACAATTTTAATTGGTGGGTATGAGCATTGGGTGTTGAAACCAGCTATGGTGCTCTAAGAAAAAGAATTATCCCAGAAGAATTTAAGAATTCAATACCTTCTGTGATAAGAATTCACATTGAAGACCAAAGGGGGATGACCGCTAGACAAGCAGCAATAATGGCTGACCATTGTGAGCTGATCCATACATTTAAATCTTTGTTCCGTCACCCCCATAATTTGGTTAAGGATAGGAAGCGGGAGAGTGAAAGGAAGAGAGGTAGCCAAGGTAAGGAATAGATAGCTGGGAATGCTCGGAGGTCGTCTCCTCAGACCAGGAAGGAAGGTGCTGAGCGTGGAGGTGAGGCTCAAAGGTCTCAGTGTTACCGTTCCAATAAAGTGGGGAGCATTCATACAGCCTGTTGGACGTTGTGAGGAAAGCCCATGGGACTTGTTGAGATTCATAAGGGGGATTCTGAAAAGGGATCAAAAGTGGAGAATAGCACAGAGCGGACAGTAGCTCTAAGTGGAATTAGGAGACCTGAGGTAAACTGTGCTGTGGAAGCAGGTGTGGTGAATGAGGTCGATGAGAGATATGCAGGGCTTTGATCTGAGAGGAAGATCACCCCATTTTCATCAAATGATGGAGCCAAACCCAACATTATTTCAAGGGTCACAGGTCCCACACAAACTCTCTCGCTGGAGAGGGATTTGTTTTTTCCTCTGGAGAGTTCAATGAAAGCTAAGGGGCTGGATTCTCCGCTGTCGGGATTCTCCGTTTCACCGGCAGCCCGGGGAATTCCCGATGGCATGGGGCTGCCCACAATGGGAAACCCCACTGGCCGGCTGGTGAGATGAAGAATCCCGGGGGCCCCCTGCAACAGATTTCTGGTATGGCGGGACGGAGAATCCTGCCCAAGGTATTGGTGAATGGGATACGTGGAGACTATATCCCAGTACAATTGGAGTGTGATTTATTGTCAGGACTTCTGGTTGTCAGAGTGGTTAAGAAGTTGCCTGTAGACAGAGTAGACTTACTTTTGGGGAATGATTTGGCAGTTCATAGAAGTTACAGTGCAGAAGGAGGCCGTTCAGCCCATTGAGTCTGCACCAGCTCCTGGAAAGAGCACCCTAGCCAAGCCCACATCTCCATCCTATCCCCATAACCCAGTAACCCCACCCAACACTTAGGGCAATTTTGGACTCTAAGGGCAATTTAGCATAGCCAATCCACCTACCCTGCACATCTTTGGACTGTGGGAGGAAACCGGAGCACCCGGAGGAAACCCAAGCACACATGGGGAGAACGTGCAGACTCCGCACAGACAGCGACCCAGCAGGGAATCGAACCTGGGACCCTGGAGCTGTGAAGCAATTGTGCTATCCACTATGCTACCGTGTTAAGTTGTGAAGGTTGTAGCTTCACCCATGATTGCAGAGAGTCTGAGGGAGGAAAAGGAGACAAAACAGTTACAGGAACAGTTTCCAGATATTTTTCCGTCATGTGTGGTGACCAGGGAAATGGCTAAACAAAGTTCATCGCCAGAGATTAAAGTCAGGCCACAATCAGATGGTAGAGCAGCCAAAACTATCCTTGAGACTGGGGATAATTGTGAGGAAGTATTTGCTAGGACTTCATTAACTGAGGCCCAGGAGGCAGACCCAGAGTTATATAGATTAGCACAGTTAGGTCTCATGGACGTTGAGGCTGAAATGGTTCCAAAGTGTTACTACATTGAGAACAGAGTTCTGAGGAGGAAGTGGAGACATCCTTATATATCTGTGGTTGAGGAGTGGATGTTTGTTCATCAGATATCCCAAATATCGTAGGGAAATACTGCGGGTAGCACGAGATACCAATGGCAGGATTTGTGGAAATTCGGAAAACCCAGGCATCAGTCAACAGGCATTCTTCCTGGCCAGGACGGCAAAGAATGTAGTGCGATTCTCTCCAAATGGTCGTACCTGTCAGGTAATAGGTAAACCGCAACACAGGATTAAACCCGTGCCTTTAATACCCAGACCAGTGTTTTAAGAACCATTTATTCGGGTATTGGTGGGCTGCAGAGGATCGTTGTGTAAAATGAAGGCAGGGCTGAGCGGCCTCTCCCCTGTGTGAACTCGCTGGTGTCTCTGCAGGTTGGATAATTGAGTGAATCCCTTCCCACACTGAGAGCAGGTGAACGGCCTCTCCCCTGTGTGAACTCGCTGGTGTGTCTGCACGATGGATAATTGAGTGAATCCCTTCCCACATTGAGAGCAGGTGAATGGCCTCTCCCCAGAATGTACTCGCTGGTGTCTCTGCAGGGTGGATGTTTGAGTGAATCCCTTCCCACATTGGCAGCAGGTGAATGGCCTCTCCCCAGTGTGAACCCGCTGATGTTTCTGCAGAGTGGATGAATGACTGAAACCCTTCCCACACTGCGGGCAGGTGACTGGCCTCTCCCCAGTGTGAACTCGCTGGTGTATCTGCAGGGTGGATGAATCACTGAATCTCTTCCCACACTGAGAGCAGGTAAATGGCCTCTCGCTGGTGTGAATGCAGGGTGGAGGAATCACTGAATCCCTTCCCACACTGAGGGCAGGTGAATGGCCTCTCCCCAGTGTGAACTCGTTGATGTCTCTGCAGATTAGACGACTGAGTAAATCGCTTCCCACACTGAGAGCAGGTGAACGGCCTCTCCTCAGTGTGAACTCGCTGATGTGTCTGCAGGGTGGATGAATCACCGAATCCCTTCCCACACTGAACACAGGTGAACAGTCTCTCCCCAGTGTGAATTCGCTGATGTGACTGCAGGCTGGATAATCGCGTGAATCCCTTCCAACACTGAGGGCAGGTGAACGGTCTCTCCCCAGTGTGAACCCGTTGGTGTATCTGTAGGTTGGATGACTGAATAAATCCCTTCCCACACTGAGGGCAGGTGAACGGCTTCACCCCAGTGTGAACTCGTTGATGTCTCTGGAGGTTGGATGAATCACTGAATCCTTTCCCACACTGAGAGCAGGTGAATAGTGTTTCCCCCGTGTGAACTCGCTGGTGTGACTGCAGACAGACTAAATGAGTGAATCCTTTCCCACACACAGAGCAGGTGAATGGTCTCTCCCCAGTGTGAATGCGTCGATGAGTTTCCAGCGCAGATGGGACTCTGTATCCCTTCCCACAGTCCCCACATTTCCAAGGTTTCTCCATGTTTTGAACTCCTTGTGTCTCTCCAGGTTTCCTGGTCAGTTGAAGCCTCGTCCATACACAGAACACGTGTACAATCTCTCCCCGCTGTGAATGGTGCGATGTTTATTCAAGCTGTGTAACTGGTTAAAGCTCTTTCCACAGTCAGTGCTCTGGAACACTCTTACTCGGGTGTGTGTGTCTCGGTGCTTTTCCAGTCACACTGATGTTTAAAATCTTTTGAAGTCAACAGATCAGTAAACCATTCTCCCTCTGGATTCAAAGACCAATGACATTTAGGCCCCGATAAATTGAGTGAGTCTGTGAGACCGAGACATGATGTTTGAGATTTCTGTCTGTAATTCCTCCTCTTCTAATATCCTGTAAAACAGTTTGGAAAAGACATTGCAGTCAGCATAAGATCGAAATTCAGAACAGACAATTCTACTTACAATGGAACATTCTTTCCTCGCCCATTCCCCCAAAGCTGTAAATCTCCATCCCACACACTCTCCCTCCATTCTCACTCTGCTGTATCTAATATTCACCCTCCCAATTCTCCTGAAGGTGCTGATTCAGGCTGATTAACAGATCCATGCTCACTGCTTCCTGTCCTGGACACGGAAACCATAACAAATCGGAGTTGCAGTCGGCCATTCGGCCCATCGAGCCTGCTAACCATTCACTGAGATCATTGGCCGATCTACCTCAGCACCATTTTCTCACACTATCCCCCATATCCTTTGATATCTTCAATATCTATAAACCTATCAATCTTTGTCTTGGAAAAACTTGATGACTGAGGCTCCACAGTCCTCTGGTGTACAAAATTCCAAAGCTTCACAACATCCTCGAGTGAAGAAATCCCTCCTCATCTCAGCTTTCTTTCCATTTTCCCACCTGTTCCCCATAACCTTCTTCAATCAGAAATCTATCGAACTAATCCGTAAAAATATTCAATGACCCTCGCCCTCCCTGTGGAAGAGAAATCCAGAGACTAACAACCATCTGATGGAAGAGATCATTGGAAATATATAACAGAGTTATTATACTATATTAAACAGGTAGAAATAATAATAAATGTGCGTTATTACAGAACTCTGAATAATATATCGAATGCATAGCATATAACAACACTAGACATATCATACGGGGTGGCACAGTAGCACAGTGTTTGGCACTGTTGCTTCACAGCGCCAGGGTCCCAGGTTCGATTCCCAGCTTGGGTCACTGTCTGTGTGGAGTCTGCACGTTCTCGCCATGTCTGTGTGGGTTTCCTCCGGGTGCTCCGGTTTCCTCTCACCAGTCCTGAAAGACGTGCTTCTTAGGTAAATTGAACATTCTGAATTCTCCCTCCGTGAACCCGAACAGGCACCGGACTGTGGCGACTAGGGGCTTTTCACAGTAACTTCATTGCAGTGCTAATGTAAGCCTACTTGTGACAATAATAAAGATTATTATTATGATTATCTGTCTGATATTAATTTACTGTCACCTTAAATGTCAGCCATCTCCTGGGGAAACCAGCCCTTTAATTGTGAACATGAGGAAAGAGTCCATCCTTTTGGACAGACAAATAAATGTGTCAAGCTGAGGGAGCAAAGGATGAGAGAGAGAGAGACCTGGGCCAAGATTTCCCGAGTCTGAACCCTCCCTGGATTCACTTCCTTTCCCTTCAGTTGCTGCAAGTGACCAATTGAAGGTGAGAATGAGAAAATAAATGGAAATGGGGAGAAAAGAAAGTGTTTTACTCACAGATGTTGGAGACAGGAGGAAGTTTCAGTTTACGTGAAGCTCAATCTTCAATCACTCTCATTGGATGCAGGACCAGAGTCCTTCCGGTCGTCCAACTCTTCCCATTGGTCAACACCAATACTGGACGGTCAGGAGGTGAGCTCTCCCTCGCACATGCTCAGTTCACCTTCTCCCTTGGACATGCGCAGTCACTGGCCGGGGGGGAATGAGGTGAGCGGCTTCTCGCTCTCGGCGGAGACGTCAGCCGGTTGCCTGGAAACGTTGTCACGAGGAGGGAGAACAATGAGTGGGGACCCGGCTGGGAGCCTGCGCCGAGAATGATTCCTATTGGCTGATTCAGGCTCTCACACAATGAAAGGTTCTGGTTTCCCCAGGAGGTGGCTGACGTTTAAGGAGACAATAAATTAATATCGGCCAGGAAGCAGTGAGCAGGGATCTGTCAATCAGCCTGAATCAGCACCTTCAGGAGAATTGGGAGGGTGAATATTAGATACAGCAGAGTGAGAATGGAGGGAGAGTGTGTGGGATGGAGATTTACACCTTTTGGGGAATAAGAGAGGAAAGAATGTTCCTGAGAAACTACAATTGTCTGTTCTGAATTTCTATCCTGCACTGACAGTGATACATTTTTAAAACTCCTTTTACAGGATATCAGGAGAGGATTTGCAGACAGAAACCTCACACCAAACATCAGCTGCAGATCTGCTCTATTCATTAGCCTTTCATTGTTGGATAAACGTTTGTCTATTCTGTCTGCTGCAGAAAATTTTATGAATCAACATGACTGGAAAAGCACCGAGATACACATACAGCCGAGTGATAGTGTTCCAGAGCACAGAATGGGAAAGAGCTTGAATCAGTTATATAGCTTGAAGAAAACATAAAGAATTGGTGCAGGGAAAGACCCAACACGAGTTGTGTGTGGACAAGGCTTCAACAAATGAATTGAATGTTGAGAGGCAGAAAGACACCCGCAAGGAGAAACAATGGAAATATAGGGAATGTGGGAAAGGATTCATAACCCCCACTGAAGCTGGAAATTCACCAGTCCTGGTGGGTATTTTTCATCCTATATTAAATTATAAGTTATTGTTTTATTTGTTCATGGATGTGGGCATCGCTGGCTAGGCCAGCATTTATTGCCCATCTCTGAGGACATGTAAGAGCCAACCACATTACTGTGGGGCTGGAATCACATGTAGACCAGAGCAGGTAAGAATGACAGATTTCCTTCCCTAAAGGACACTAGTGAACCAGATGGGTTTTTACAACAATTGACAATGGCTTCATGGTCATCATTGGACTTTTAACTCCAGATTTTTATTTAATTCAAATTCCACCATCTGCCCTGGTGGGATTTGAACCCAGGTCCCCAGAGCATCACCCTGGGTCTCTGGATTACTAATACAGCAACAATACCACTACGCCACTGTCTCCACATAATTAGGGTAGGGACTTTGTTGATTTATTGTTTAAATATATAGTATTCTTTTCAAATTAAAAGGGTTTACTCATGGCAGGAGAGCCATGGTTTGGTCCCCTTGCTCCATGTGGGAATCCAGGTGCATTTCCAGTTCCCGGGACCAGCATTGTGTGCAGGAAGTGTGTCCAGCTGCAGCTCTTGGAAGCTCGGGTTTCAGAGCTCGAACGGCGGCTGTGGAGCATCCCCGAGTCTGAGAGCATCGTGGATAGCATGTTTAGAGAGGTGGTCACACCGCAGCTGAAGGAACTTGAGGAAGGAATGGGTGACCGCCAGGCAGTCCAAGAGAAAGAGACAGGTAGTTCAGGAGTCTCCTGGGGTCCCCCTCGCTAATCGGTATTCCATTTTGGAGGCTGATGAGGCTGGTTCCTCCAGGGAGTATGAACAGAGGCAAGTTTCTGGCACCACAAGCAGCCTGTCTGTACAGGAGAGGGGAAAGAGAGGAAGAGCAATAACAATAGGGCATCCTATTGTATCTGGAAAATCTCAGATATGTCAACCAGTATTTTAATCAAAGTTCTACCCAAGTGTCTTTTAATAGTGAGGAGAAAAATGGACAAAATACAATCTTTATTGAACAAAGATAATCCGTAAATTAACCCAAGTTTGTATACAAGAAATATCCAGGATTCGGCTCTAATATGCACAAAGGTGATTGGATTGATCTGTAGATCCAATCCTCAAGCCTCTCTGGTCCATCATCACTGGGTTAGTCTCGCTGGCAGCTTCCTCCCTCCTTCCTTCTCTGGTCAGTCTGGGGTTGGTCAGGGTCATCTCCCACATCAGGTTTTCGCTGCTGCTTGGACATCTATTTACAGTGGTTCTCAACCTTTTTTAACCCATGGACCCCTTTTCCTCTTAATTTTTTTTGTGGACCCCCATAGTGAGTAATTAAGAAAAAAATGCAGATTTATTCAATGAGATCCCTGTGGTTGATGCTGCTCAGCGAGTTTTTTTATATTCGGCTCCATCGAGGTCAATGATAGTCGAAGATCACCCTTTTTCACAATGCCGAGTCTATTACGAGCTTTTGATAATAAGTGAAAAACACGACTAAATCCTGATTCAACAAGGTAAGATTATGGAAAAGCTATAATGTAGAGCTGTGCTTTATCCCAGAGTAGTGGGTACTTTTTAGCAGTGTCATTTGTTTTCCATATATTATGCTTCCCATCTTTGAATTTTGCGTGCAATATTTCATCACTTTGTAATTCAATGAGGGTCTCCTGTAAAGAAATGTTATTCATAACTTGAGTTAGGATGAAAAATCTGAAAGAAAAATAGTTTGAATCGAACTATGAACTTTATTAAACATATGGAAACTGCGTTCCAGGCAAAGCAAGGCATATCTCTTCACCCATAAATTTATGAATCCCAAGGGAGATTAGTGGGACAATTAGGGCCACAGCAAATGCACCTTTTTGGTTCTGAGCCCCTTCAGCCCTCAAGGTAAATTAGATAGATTATAATCTCTCTTTGACCTTTGTCAGTGCGAGAGAGAGAGAGAGAGAGAGAGAAAGGTGAATATTCATCATGAAAACAAACATCTAAAGTCGCTGCCTGCTACCTGAGAAAAGATGGGTGATTTTCACCTCCGTTTGTTCTAGGTAACTTTAAATTTACGACACTGTCAAATGTAAAGTTTTTTTCTTCTACTTGATTGCCATAAAAAATTCATAGCTACATGAATATTTCTACTTTTAGTATTTTAATATGGCGTAGATTACTGTAAAAATTTTATTCTCAGTAATAACAATTGTTCTGAAGTAGAATTGCTCTATGGACCACTAAAATATCACCGTGGACCCCCAATTCGGTATTTTATTTGTGTGGACCCCCAGTAATGTTACATGGACCCCCAGGGTCCATGTGGACCCCGGTTGAGAACCACTGATTTACATCCTCCTTCCTTCCCGCCTTTTCCAGAAACTACTCTGGCTTCTGGCCAATGAGATCTCGGGAGAGGGTCCCAACACCCAATGGGTTTCTTGATGTCTGCTTGACAGGAGACTGGGCCCCACCCCCAAGTGTTCACCTCTGTGGTGTTTGCTGGCACATAACCTGTTGTTCTGGGTGCACAAGAGTCTGGCTCGATCTGGGACACTGACAATGGGCTTGTGCAATGAATAGAGTGCAATGATCTGTTGATGATGAGTTGGTAGGGCAGTTCCAGACATGTCGGAGTCTGTATATTCGAACTTGACCAAGTTCGAATTCCCAGCAGGCCATTTGCTGGTGCTGACTCGTTTAACTTAAAATGTCCAATTCTTTAATTTCGGATTTCCAATTTTAATGGGGCTTAAAACTAGGCCGGCTAGGTCACCACAGTCCCTCCTTTTGATTCAGTGAGCATCAGTGAACATTTAAGGGTCAATAAATTAATATCGGCCAGAGATATGTCGAGTGTTGTTATATGGTACAGATTAGATATATTATTTATGGTTCTGTACAGTACATATAATTTTTATTTCTCGTATTGTAATATTGTACTATAACTACGTCATATATTTTCAGTAATCTGTTACCTCAGAGGGTTGTTAATCTCGGGATTTCTCTTCCTCAGGGGCCAGTGGAGTCTGGAGGTCATTGAATATATTCAAGGATGAGTTAGACAGATTTCTTTTTTTAATTTGAAGTACCCAGTCTTTTTTGTTCAATTAAGGGCTCCTCTCCCTTGGCCATGTGCAGTTCCTGGGCCATCTGCCCGCATGGCAGATGGAGCGAATTCTCCAGCATGGGGGATATTGGGAGCTGCGGCCGCCATTACTCATCCGGAGCCCAGTCTCCACCTCCTGGACTGGGATGAAAAGTGGAGGGGTGGGCATTGACCACAACCTTACACGAAGCACATGTGGGTAATCACTGGATTGGATTGTGACTCTTTACCCCCTTGCCAAAACATTTTTTAACTTAAAAGTACCCAATTCAATTTTTATCCAATTAAGGGGCAATTTAGTTTGGCCGATCCACCTACACGGCATATCTTTGGGTTGTGAATATGAGACCCACGGAGACACGAGGTGAATGTGCAGATTCGTGAGCTGGAGCCGGACTCAAACCTGGGTCCTCGTTGCCGTGAAGTTAGACAGATTTCCGATTGACGAGGGAGTTGAGTGTCATGGGGAACAGGTCGGAAAATTAAGTGAAAGGAAGATAAGGAGTGAATTCTTCATTCGAGGATGCGGTGAAGCTTTGGAATTCTCTACACCAGACGTCTGTCAGCAAGTATTTTCCATTTCGTGATTGATAGGTTTCGAGATAGTGAAGATATCGAGGGATATGGGAGATAGTGTGGGGAAAATGGTGTTGAGGAGATCGGCAATTGAGCTCAATAAAGGGTTCAGCAAGTTTAATGGGCCAAATTGCTGACTGCAGCTCCTATTTGTTATGGTCACTGTGTCCAGGACAGGAAGCAGTGAGCAGGGATCTGTCAATCAGCCTGAATCCGCACCTTCAGGAGAATTGGGAGGGTGAATATTAGATACAGCAAAGTGAGAATGGAGGGAGAGTCTGTGGGATGGAGATTTACAGCTTTTGGGGAATGAGAGAGGGAAGAATGTTCCATCGGAAGCAGAATTGTCTGTTTTGAATTTCTGTCCTATACTGACAGTGATGACTTTTGTAAATTGTTTTTCCAGGATATTAGAAGAGGAGGAATTACAGACAGAAATCTCAAATGTCACGTCTTGATCTGACAGAATCACTTGATTCCTTGGGACACAGAAACAGGTGAGAGTGTTCCAGAGCACTGACTGTGGAAAGAGCTTCAACCAGTTACACTGTCTGAAAAAAACATTGCACCATTCACAGCGGGGAGAGACCGTACACGTGTTCTGTGTGTGGGTAAGGTTTCAATTGTCCAACCTGGAGAGACACAAGGAGAACCAAAACATGGAGAAACCGTGGAAATGTGGGGATTGTGGGAAGAGATTCAGTGCCCGATCTAAGCTGGAGTGTCATCAACGCATTCACACTGGGGAGAGGCCGTTCAGCTGCTCTCAGTGTGAAAAGAGATTCACTCAGTCATCCCACCTGAAGAAACACCAGCGAGTTCACACTGGGGAGAGGCCGTTCACCTGCTCTCAGTGTGAAAAGAGATTCACTCAGTCATCCCACCTGAAGAAACACCAGCGAGTTCACACTGGGGAGAGGCCGTTCAGCTGCTCTGTGCGTGAGAAGGGATTCGTTCGGTTATCCGGCCTGAAGACACACCAGCGAGTTCACACTGGGGAGAAGCCGTTCACCTGCTCTCAGTGTGAAAAGAGATTCACTCAGTCATCCAACCTGAAGAAACACCAGCGAGTTCACACTGGGGAGAGGCCGTTCACCTGCTCTCAGTGTGAAAAGAGATTCACTCAGTCATCCCACCTGAAGAAACACCAGCGAGTTCACACTGGGGAGAGGCCGTTCACCTGCTCTCAGTGTGAAAAGAGATTCACTCAATCATCCCACCTGAAGAAACACCAGCGAGTTCACACTGGGGAAAGGCCGTTCACCTGCTCTCAGTGTGAGAAGAGATTCAGTAATTCCTCCCACTTGCGGACACACCAGCGAGTTCACACAGGGGAGAAGCCGTTCACCTGCTCTCAGTGTGAAAAGAGATTCACTCAGTTATCCAGCCTGAAGAAACACCAGCGAGTTCACACTGGGGAGAGGCCGTTCACCTGCTCTCAGTGTGGGAAGGGATTCAGTCATTCAATCAAACTGCGGACACACCAGCGAGTTCACACTCGGGAGAGGCCGTTCACCTGCTCTCAGTGTGAAAAGAGATTCACTCAGTTAGGCCACCTGCAGACACACCAGCGAGTTCACACTGGGGAAAGGCCGTTCACCTGCTCTCAGTGTGAAATGAGATTCATCCAGTCATCCCACCTGCAGACACACCAGCGAGTTCACACTGGGGAAAGGCCGTTCACCTGCTCTCAGTGTGAGAAGGGATTCAGTAATTCCTCCCACTTGCGGACACACCAGCGAGTCCACACTGGGGAAAGGCCATTCACCTGCTCTCAGTGTGGGAAGGGATTCACTCAGTCATCCAGCCTGCGGAGACACCAACGAGTTCACACTGTGCAACCGCGTCCGTTCAGCTGCTCTCAGTGTGGGAAGGGATTTATTCAATTATCCAGCCTGAAGAAACACCAGCGAGTTCACACTGGGGAGAAGCCGTTCACCTGCTCTCAGTGTGAAAAGAGATTCACTCAGTCATCCCACCTGAAGAAACACCAGCGAGTTCACAATGGGGAGAGGCCGTTCACCTGCTCTCAGTGTGGGAAGGGATTCAGTCATTCAATCAAACTGCGGACACACCAGCGAGTTCACACTGGGGAGAAGCCATTCACCTGCTCTCAGTGTGAAAAGAGATTCACTCAGTTAGGCCACCTGCAGACACACCAGCGAGTTCACACAGGGGAAAGGCCGTTCACCTGCTCTCAGTGTGGGAAGGGATTCAGTGAGTCCTCCAACCTGCGGAGACACCAACGAATTCATGCTGGGGAGAAGCCGTTCACCTGCTCTCAGTGTGAAAAGAGATTTGCTCAGTTAGCCCACCTGCAGACACACCAGCGAGTTCACACTGGGGAAAGGCCGTTCAGCTGCTCTCAGTGTGGGAAGGGATTCACTCAGTTATCCAGCCTGCAGAGGCACCAACGAGTTCACACTGGGAAACCGCGTCCGTTCAGCTGCTCTCAGTGTGGGAAGGGATTTATTCAATTATCCAGCCTGAAGAAACACCAGCGAGTTCACACTGGGGAGAAGCTGTTCACCTGCTCTCAGTGTGGGAAGGGATTCGCTCAGTTAGCCCACCTGCAGACACACCAGCGAGTTCACACTGGGGAAAGGCCGTTCACCTGCTCTCAGTGTGGGATGGGATTCTCTCAGTTATCCAGCCTGCGGAGACACCAACGAGTTCACACTGGGAAACCGCGTCCGTTCAGCTGCTCTCAGTGTGGGAAGGGATTTATTCAATTATCCGGCCTGCAGACACACCAGCGGGCTCACACTGGGGAGAAGCCGTTCACCTGCTCCCAGTGTGGGAAAGGATTCATTTACTCAGGCAGCCTGCAGACACATCAGCGAGTTCACTCTTGGAAAAGGCTGTTCACCTGCTCTCAGTGTGGGAAGAGATTCAGTAAACCAGTCACACTACGGAGACACCAGCGAGTTCACACTGGGGAGATGCCGTTCACCTGCTCCCAGTGTGGGAAAGGATTCAGTTACTCATCCAACCTGCAGAGACACCAGCGAGTTCACTCTTGGAAGAGGCCATTCACCTGCTCTGTGTGTGGGAAGGAATTCTGTGTTTCCTGGCGCTTACTCAGACACGAACAACTTCACAAGTGATAATGGGGTGGATTCTGCTGTTACTGTTTCTGCTTCAGTTACATCCAGGACGGCATTTTGTTCATTCTGACAGTTGGCGTTGGAGGGAATTAAAGTTGAGTCCTGGAGGTTGTGGTGAACTTTAAGGAAAAGTCTTTGTTTCACATGCATGTGGGACATGCAGAGGCTCGGGCCTGAATGCTGCAGGTCCCAATGAGTCTGTGTCTCTCCCCCATTGTACATTGCAATGACCAGTTGTACTGTCCGATGTTGTATTGATATGTTAATTGTTTTTACAGACTACAGATAGTTGGATAAATGTAAAACTTAATCTTAACATTGATTTGTTTTGGCAGCACGGTGGCGCAGTGGGTTAGCCCGGTGCCTCACAGCGCCGAGGTCCCAGGTTCGATCCCGGCTCTGGGTCACTGTCTGTGTGGAGTTTGCACATTCTCCCCGTGTCTGCGTGGGTTTCGCCCCCACAACCCAAAGATGCGCAGGCTAGGTGGATTGGCCACGCTAAATTGTCCCTTAATTGGAAAAATTAAATTCGGTACACTAAATTTATTTTAAAAAAACATTGATTTGTTTTATTGAATACTGGATGGTCCGTATAATCACATTAAGTACAGAAATTGTTTGAAACAAACTTGATAATTGCATCTCCGGCCGATTCCTGGCCCCCATTTAGCATTTCAGAGGGTTGTTCTAACTGTGATGTGGTGTTAATGGCCTCCCCTCCATGTTCATCCGTAGATAACCATCTTTCTTGATTTCTGAGCAGTCTGTCTGTCTCAGTGCAGTTTCCCTGATTATTTTGCTAATTCAAATGGGTTTTTCAGACTTTTGCCATTGTGGGTGTAGATGGCCTGTGTTGATTGCTGCCTGCCTGGATGTCTGAATTAACCCGTCCCTATTTTCTAGTGAGGTATGACTTGCCTTTGTGTGTTTGTACATTTATCCCGTGATTAAACGGAGATGTGAATGGACATGTGAATAAATATATATGTAGAAAAACATGGGCCCCGATATTTTCCCACAACAGGCCCCCCGGATGAAAAATAGACCCAAGATAGACATGAACCAATATCTGTTCTGGTGCACCCCGCTTGTGTAATAAACTATACCTTGTGGATATCATTGCCTATCCTCATGGAAGCTCTCCTTCCTCGATCATAATTGAGGACACGGTGCTGGATCCTTCAGGTGGCCTGGCCTCCAGATCACGGAAAGTGTCCTCAACCACCCGCTGTGAGTAACAGCCATTAACCTTTTCCCTTCCCGCTATCATATGTGAGTACCTTTAAGAAATAGGTGTTTATTGAATAGCTGTAGTAGGTGTACCTTTATGAAATGGGTGTTTGTCAGATAGCTGCAGTGATGTCAGAGTGTGGGTGGAGCTGGGCTGTCTGTCTTACACTTTTGTTTTTGAGCAGGCAGCTACAGTATATTTTAGTTTCATTTTGAGAGCCGGATAGCCGCAGGAAAAGCAAACATCTGTATAAGGCCTATCTCTGCAATCTAAAGACTGTCTCCAGATCATTTGAGGATTTCAAAGTGATAACTGCTCTCAGTAGTGAATTTAAATCTGATCTCTGTGTTAAAAAGGGTCTTTTGTCTTATGGATGCTGTAAGGAAAGATTAAGGGTTATTTATAGAGTACTGTATTCTTTGGTGTGAGTATTTTAGTTGATGGTTGCTAAGATGTTTATTGTGTGTGTTTAAAAATGTTAATGGGATTCATAGAATAAACATTGTTTTTGTTTTAAAATACTCTTAGTTCTCTGTTGCACCACACCTGTAAAGTGGGCCCTTGTACTCCCCATAACCACACTCTATTAAAAGTTGTGGGTCAGGTGAACTCCATGATACACTTTGGGGTTCTCTAAACCCTGGCCCATAACAAATTGGGAGCTCAAGGGGGATAAAAGTCTATCTATTGGGTTGGCTTTGTGAACTTTAAGACAGTGAGTGGTGAGCATATTGTGGTTGCTTTTCAGGTGTGGTATACCAGTTTAAGTAGGAGTGTGTTGTGCACAATGGCTCTTTCAGAGGCACTGACGTTTTTGTGGGTGGAGACGGTCACATGCAGTATCTTACGAACAGAGACTAAAAATAGGCTTTTAGATTTGCCAAAAACATTGCAGTTAACATTACCTGACAGAATACAAAAAGAAAAGGTACTTACGGTGCTAGCTGAGCATTTAAAATTGCCTGAGATACAGTCTGACTCAGAAATGGCAAAAATTCAGTTGCAAATCAAGCAACTTGAACATGAAAAAGAATTAAAGCAGCTTGAATACGCAATGAGAGAAAAAGAAAGTGAAAGGGCGATACAGATCATGGATACACAAAGAGAGAGAGGAAAGGGAAAAAGAGAGAGAGAGTTTGAACTTCAGAAAAATGCCATGAAACATGACAGTCAGTTAAAATTGGCGGATGTTAAGGGAAACGTACAGTTGAAGGATAGTGATGAGGATAAAGAGAAAGAGCGTCATAGTTGAAGGCTTGGTGGAGATCTATTTAAATACGTCCAAGCATTGCCACGGTTTGATGAGAAGGAGGTAGAAGCCTTTTTCATTTCATGTGAGAAGGTGGCTGAACAAATTAAATGGCTACTGATCATGTGGGCATTACTGATTCAAACATAGTTGGTAGGTAGGGCTAGTGAAGTGTTTGCATCACTATTGGAGGAGGTATCTGGGACGTATGAGGAGGTGAAAAAATCCATCTTAGGTGCGTATGAACTAGTGCCTGAAGCCGACAGACAAAGGTTTAGAAATTTAAGGAAAGAACCTGGTCAAACACACATGGAGTTTGAAAGGATCAAACAGAGTAACTTTGATAGGTGGCTAAGGGCTTTGAAAACAGACCAAACGTATGAAGCTCTCAGAGAAATTAGACTTTTGGAGAAGTTTAAAAATTAAATACCTGATGTAGTGAGAACTCATAGAACAGTACAGCACAGAACAGGCCCTTCGGCCCTCGATGTTGTGCCGAGCAATGATCACCCTACTCAAACCCACGTATCCACCCTATACCCGTAACCCAACAACCCCCCCCCCCTTAACCTTACTTTTTAGGACACTACGGGAAATTTAGCATGGCCAATCCACCTAACCCGCACATCTTTGGACTGTGGGAGGAAACCGGAGCACCCGGAGGAAACCCACGCACACACGGGGAGGACGTGCAGACTCCACACAGACAGTGACCCAGCCGGGAATCGAACCTGGGACCCTGGAGCTGTGAAGCATTTATGCTAACCACCATGCTACCGTGCTGCCAAATGCTCATGTGGAAGAGCAGAGGGTTAAAACTGCGAGGTTAGCAGCAGAAATGGCAGATGATTATGGATCAGTTCATAAATCAAAGCTTGGATTCCGACATCAGTTTCAGCCGGTGAGGGATAGAAACTGGGGAAAAGAGAAATACTCAAGTGGTAGAGGTAAAGGAGATCTGATAGGAGATAATAAGGAGAGTGCACCTCAGATTAAAAAAGAAATCCAGGAGGGTGGAAGAGAAATGAAAAGTTTCAAATGTTTTCACTGTAATAAACTAGGCCATGTAAAGTCACAGTGCTGGTGGTTGAAGAAAAGCACTGGGAAGGCTGATGTGGTAAAACAGGAGAAGACAGTGGGGTTTGTTAAAGTGGTGAAAGAAAGCCCAAGTGAAGTGAAGGAGGTACAAAAGATTGCACAGCCTGAGCAAGAGGTGATTGATAAGAAGGTGCCAGATCTCTTTAAAGAATTTACTTGTGTGGGTGAAGTTTACTCATATGTATCAGAAGGAGCAGGTAAAGAAGTCACAATTTTAAGAGTTACGAGGGCTAGTCAATCTTTAATGGTAAGGGATGAGGAATTATGTTGTTTAGGAAAAATATTGCCAGTAAAGGTGGTAATATGTGGAATTCAGGGTGAGAAGAGTAGTGTTCCATTATATAAGGTAAGGTTGGAAAGTCCAGTGAAGAGTAGTGAAGTGGTCGTAGGAGTAATAGAGAAACTATTTTGTCCAGGAATACAGTTTATCTTGGGTAATGATACAGCTGGATCACATGTGGGAGTGACGTCTACTGTGGTTGATAAGCCAGTGGAAAATCAGACAACTGAAGTGTTGAAGGAAGAATATCCTGGGATTTTTCCAGATTATGTAGTAACAAGGTCATAAAGTCACAGGTTAAGACAAGAGGAGAAATCAGAGTGAAGTTGAAGTTAAATTATCAGACACGTTTTTGATCAGATTGTTGGAAAAGAACAAGAAAGGTGGAGGATGAGGCGGATATTTTTAGTTCAGGAAAATTGGCGGAGTTACAACAGAAAGATATAGAAATAAAACGGATGTATCAGAAAGCTTACACAGAAGAGGAATCTGAGTGCATACTGGAGTGTTATTACTGTAAAAATGAAGTCTTGATGAGAAAATGGAGACCTTTACAGATGTCATGTGCGAGTAAAAAATGGGTGTTTATCGAATAGCTGTAGTAGGTGTACCTTTATGAAATGGGTGTTTGTCAGATAGCTGCAGTGATGTCAGAGTGTGGGTGGAGCTGGGCTGTCTGTCTTACACTTTTGTTTTTGAGCAGGCAGCTAGTGTATTTTAGTTTTGCTTTGAGAGCTGGATAGCCGCAGGAAAAGCAAACAGCTGGATAAGGATTTCTCTCTGCAATTTAAAGATTGTCTCCAGATCATTTGAGGATTTCAAAGTGATAACTGCTCTCAGCAGTGAATTTAAATCTGATCTCTGTTTTAAAAAGCGCCTTTTGTCTTCTGGGTGTTGTAAGGAAAGATTAAGGGTTACTTATAGAGTACTGTATTCTTTGGGGGGAGTATTTTAGTTGATGGTTGCTAAGATGTTTATTGTCTGTGTTTAAAAATGTTCATGGTTTTCATAGAATAAACATTGTTATTGTTTAAAAATACTCTTAGTTCTCTGTTGCACCACACCTGTAAAGTGGGCCCTAGTGGTCCCCATAACCACACTCTGTTAAAAGTTGTGGGTCAAGTGAACTCCATGATACACTTTGGGGTTCTCTAAACACTGGTCCATAACACCGCTCCCTGAGGGCGACTAGTGGGATTTACTGGAGGACGGTCTAAGGTTTTCTCCACTTACGCTGTAGGCAGCACATAACCGTTGCCCATACCATCATTCCTATTCGGATTACCTCCCACCCATCTGTAAGTCGGTTGCCTGCTGCCCCGGGAACACATATGTCCCGCCAATGTTGTGTTCCGGAGAGTCCCACCTGAATGATGGTCGGGATAGCTGAGCCCACCTGGATCTTTCCTTTCCTTATCTGATTTGTCGACTGCCCTGACATTCTCCTGAGCGAGCTCTGTTGCTCCGTGCATAGCCTATCGGATTGTGCTGCCTGGTGTCTTGTCCATGTAAAGTGAGTCATCCCACCAGGCCCCAAATAGGTAGCCTGATGTACGTCGCGGGAGGTGAAATTCCCTCAGTGTTAAAGAGTCCGTTATCTGCAGACAGAAGCTGTGGCTGCTACCACAGAGGAGGCCTCCCGCGATTATCCCCACCTCCGGCTGTGTGGGACCGACCTGTATCGGCTTATGATGTGCTCGGTATCTTCTAGATCCGGTCCGGTAAACCCAACCCTCCTGCACGGTTCCCAATGACTCAAACCTAGAGCTGTCCTTAAAGGTTCCCTTGGATGGGTTTTCCTGGGGGACTGCTAGATTAAACTTTATCCCTCCCTCAGTGGGTCCACCGCCTGGCCTGGTAACCACCAGTTTGTTCCTGTCCCTGTGGATGTGAAGGAGGTTTATTTTGTATAGGGGGGTGAATAAGTGCCGTGGGATTGTCCCGAACCTAAAGTCCTCTATGTCACCCCGGATAGTCAATTGAATCTCCTGCAAGAGTGTCACAGGCCCTTCCCTTTGCTTGTGCTTGAATGGTGTTAATAATATCCACAGAATATCTTGTCCAGGACTCACGGAAGCTCTTCTCCCTCTAAATGTATGGAAGCCAGTGCGTCCCATATACCCCATATTGTAGCCCTTTTCGGACGTCTGCGGCTACCCAGGAGGCATAACTGTTTGTCTCCGCCAGCTGCACCGAGTTCAGGACCGAGTTTGCACAACCAAATAATCATCCGATGTCCCGCAAAGTGCTGCTTTCACCTCGCCTGCGTACCCTAGATTCTGGGGTTATTTTATTGTGGGACTGAAAACAGGCTGAGAAGATACACATAGGCCAGGAACAGAAACTGTCTCATGAGACCCTGGCTGGAATTGATACTGACCATCTGCAAAAGCACCCAAGTCAAGGCACAGACCTGTTACTGTTACATGGACTTCATGATTACCCACTCCAAGTCTATGAATATGTAATAAACTTCCAGACACAGGTGATCAGCTTTGCAGCAGGACGAAGAACAGACAAAAGAAGCCATCAGACTCCATAATGAGCTGATGGCTGGTCAGACAAGGGGGGTTTCAGAGGACGATGCGTCTTGATTGAATCACCATGGATAAACAGGAATATCCTGTCTTTCCCATTAACAGGTTGGGGTCTGGCTAGGACAATGGCTGGTGGTGGGCGTATACCAATGACTCAATCCTCGCTCACCAGTATAAAGAAAGGAACATCAAACAGATCTTCAGCGATAACCTGGGAATCCCCCAGGCACAATCATCACAAGAAGGAAAGGACCCTGGGTTTGGAACCCAGAGAAGGCATCCAGATGGAGTGGCCGTAGCCTGCCAGCCTCCGTTACTAAGTGTGGGCAAAACCCAAAGCTCAGCTGTGAGACTGAGTCAGATTTTGTTGAGTTGTGAATAAAATTGCGCTAAACTGTGAATCTGTTTTCATAGAATTTACAGTGCAGAAGGAGGCCATTCAGCCCATCGAGTCTCCGCTGGCCTGGCCCTTGGAAAGAGCATCCTACCCAAGCCCACACTATCTCCGTAATCCAGTAACCGCACCTAACCTTTTTAGCACTAAGGGCAATTTATCATGGCCAATCCACCTAACCTACACATCTTTGGACTGTGGGTGAAACCGGACCACCCGGAGGAAACCCACGCAGACACGGGATGAATGTGCAGACTCCGCACAGACAGTGACCCAGCGGGGAATCGAACCTGGGACCCTGGAGCTGTGAGAAACGGTGCTAACCACTGTGCTACCATGCTCCCTTCAGCGATAACCTGGGAGTTCCCCAGGCACAACCATCACAAGAAGAAAGGAAAAAAGCAAATTACTACAGATGCTGGAATTTGAAACCAAAGAGCACCCTGGGTTTCGAACCCAGAAAAGACATCCACAGTGAGTGAGCAAAACCCGCCAGCCTCCTTTACTAAGGGCGGGTAAAATGATGGCAGAGGGCAGGAATTGAGAGGATGGGGGAATATGTTTATAGAAGGGAGCTTTCCTAGCTTGAGGCAGCTGGAGGAGAAATTTGGATTGGCGAGGGGAAACAAATTTAGGTACCTGCAGGTGCGGGACTTCCTCCGTAGACAGGTCTCAATCTTCCCGCTCCTAACACCAAGGGGGATTCAGGATAGGGTAGTTTCCAGAGTGAGGGTGGGAGAAGGGAAGGTCTCTGACATCTATAAGGAGGTCATGGGGTGAGAGGACACGCAGACTGAGGAGCTGAAGTGCAAATGGGAGGAGTTAGGAGGAGAGATAGAGGATGGTCTCTGGGCAGATGCGTTGAGTAGAATCAACGCATCCACAGCATGTGCCAGGCTCTGCCTGATACAATTCAAGGTCATTCACCGGGTTCACATGACAGTGGCCCGGATGAGCAGGTTCTTTAGAGTAGAAGACAGGTGTGCAAGGTGTGCAGGGGGGAGGGGTGTTGCATATGTTCTGGACATGCCCAAAGCTCAGGGGATTCTGGCAGGGGTTTGCAGACGTCATGTCCACGGTGTTAAAAACAAGGGTGGCACTGAGTCCGGAGGTGGTAATTTTCGGGGTGTCGGAAGATGCGGGAATCCAGGAGGAGAAAGAGGCAGACATTCTGGCCTTTGCTTCCCTGGTAGCCCGGGGACAGATACTATTAGCTTGGACGGACTCAAAGCCCCCAAAGTCGAAGACCTGGCTATCAGCCAGCTTTCTCTGTCTGGAGAAAATCAAGTTCGCCTTGAGAGGGTCACTGGAGGAGGTGGCAACTGTTCGTTGACTTGTTTGCAGAAAATTAATCGTCAGCAAAGGGGGGGGGGGGGGGGTAGTTTAGCTTAGAGTATTGGGTTAATAAAGGCGGGACCTGCAAGGGAGGTAACTGGCTTTTTTTTGCACTATGTTTATAGACTTATGTATATTGTGTATTTTGTTGTTGTTGTAAAACCAAAAAATACCTCAATAAAATTTTTTTTAAAAAATGAGATAGACCGATTTTTGTAAATCAAAGATATTAAGGGATATGGGCCAAAGGCAGGAATATGGAGTTCGGTCACAGATAAGCCATGATCTCAGTGAATAGCGGGACAGTCTCCAGGAGCTGAATGGCCTGCTGTGTTCCTAAAAGTTGTAAATCTCCATCCCACACCCTCTCCCTCCATTCTCACTCTGCTGTATCTAATATTCACCCTCCCAATGTTCCTGAAGGTGCTGATTCAGGCTGTGTGACAGATCCCTGCACACTGCTTTATAATAATTTTTTTTTTTTTAATTTTAGATTACCCAATTATTTTTTCCAATTAAGGGGCAATTTAGCGTGGCCAATCCACCTACTCTGCACATTTTTGGGTTGTGGGGGCGAAACCCACGCAGACACGGGGAGAATGTGCAAACTCCACACGGACAGTGACCCAGAGCCGGGATCGAACCTGGGACCTCAGCGCCGTGAGGCGGTTGTGCTAACCACTAGGCCACCGTGCTGCCCCTGCTTTATAATAATAATCTTTATTGTCACAAGTCGGCTTACATTAATGTTGTAATGAGGTTTCTGTAAAAAGCCCCGATTCGCCACATTCTGGCACCTGTTCAGGTACACAGAGGGAGAATTCAGAATGTCCAAATCACTGAGGGGCTGGTTTAGCACAGGGCTAAAAAGCTGGCTTGTAAAACAGATCAAGGCCAGTAAAGTGGGTTCAATTCCCGTACCAGCCTTTCTGAACAGGCTCTGGAATGTGGCGACTAGGGGCTTTTCACAGTAACCTAATTTGAAGCCTACTTGTGACAATAAGCTATTTTCATTTCATTTTTCATTTCACCTAACAGCAAGTCTTTCGGGACTTGTGGGAGGAAACCAGAGCATCCCGAGGAAAGGCACGGGAGAATGTGCAGACTCCGTACAGACAGTGACCCAAAGCCGAGAATCGAACCAGGGACCCTGGAGCTGTGAAACAACATCGCTAACCACTGTGCTACCATGTGCTTCATGACAGAATAAATAGGAGCTGCATTTGGCCCATCACGACGGCTCAACCTTTCGTTGAGATAATTGGCCCCACTACCTCAGCACCATTTTCCCAGGTTATAACCCGACAGGAGGCCAAGGGATCTGCAACCTCAGATTCCCTCAGGCCACACCCGAGTACAATCTACCTGGATGAGGCGGGCAGAGCTACCCCCTTAACCCAGGGGCCTTTGTGACATAAACATCTCGGCTCAAGTGTGGGTCGGAGACAAGAGATCCTTTAGGCGACCGCCGGGCCAAGCACATTGGAACCACCCAGGGATTCTGCCCAAAAGCCTGGTCCCACTGTCTGTGCGAGGTCTGCACATTCTCCCTGTGTCAAGCTGAGGGAGCAAAGGATGTCAATGTCTTTCAGAGAGAGAGAGACCTGAGCCAAGCTTTGCAGAGTCTGCACCCTCCCTGGATTCACTTCCTTTCCCTTCAGTTGCTGCAAGTGACCAATTGAAGGTGAGAATGAGAAAGGAAATGGAAAGGGGCAGAAAAGAAAGTGTTTTACTCACAGATGTTGGATACAGGAGGAAGTTTCAGTCGGTGTGAAGCTCAATCTTCATTCTCACAAAGCCATCGTGCTGATTGGCTGGAGGACCAGAGTCCTTCCAGTCCTCCTAATCTTACCATTGGTCAATCCGTCAGCAGGAAGGTCAGGGGGTGGGCGCTCCACCGCACATGCGCAGCCTCGGGCCGGGGTCAGAGGAAGGTCACTGACTGGGTTGTTCCCCCGGCAGACTCGCAGCACCGACCGGCGGCACCGAGCAGTGAGTCCCGAGGCTCTCGGCAGCTTGACCAGGCCGCACGGAAAGAGCTGAAGCGGCTCCCTGACTCACTGTCGGAAGGGAAGCCGCGCCCCTCCCGCCAGACACCCGCAAATGTCAATATTTTTATTACTTTTGTTTTCACCATTTTTCAAACATTGAAAGCAGCAGAAAAACTGGCGGGAAATGGGCCCAGAGAACAAGAGATATTGCCGCAGAAATACAACAAGACATTGAGAATTCATTCAGAACAGGATCTCTGAGGGAGCAGAGCCTCCAGATCAAATGGCAGCAATTCAACAACCAGTCAACATGTTGACATAGTGAGTGGGGAAAGAGGGTTCGATTCTAGACTAACAGGAGGATCACAATGCAGCTCTCACACCCCAAAGTATTAGAACCAAGGAACAAAGAAAAGTACAGCACAGGAACAGGCCCTTCGGCCCTCCAAGCCTGTGCCGACCATGCTGCCCGTCTAAACTAAAATCTTCCGCACTTCCAGGGTCCGTATCCCTCTATTCCCATCCTATTCTGTATTTGTCAAGATGCCCCTTAAATATCACTACCGCCCCTGCTTCCCCCACCTCCTCCGGCAGCGAGTTCCAGGCACCCACTACCCTCTGTGTAAAAAACTTGCCTTGTACATCTCCTCTAAACCTTGGGGAAAAGTCTCTGATTATCCACTCTGTCTGTGCCCCTCATAATTTTGTAGACCTCTTTCAGTTCGCCCCTCAACCTCCGCTATTCCAGTGAGAACAAACCGAGTTTATTCAACCTCTCCTCATAGCTAATGCCCTCTATACCAGGCAACGTGCTGGTAAATCTCTTCTGCACCCTCTCTAAAGCCTCCACATCCTTCTGGTAGTGTGTTGACCAGAATTGAAAACTATACTCCAAGTGTGGCCTCATTAAGGTTCTATACAGCTGCAAAATGACTTGCCAATTTTTATACTCAATGTCCCGGCCAATGAAGGCAAGCATTCCGTATGCCTTCTTAACTTCCTTCCCCACTTATGTTGGTAACTCCTGAATGACCCTCTTATGGACTGAACTGATCTCTGCATCTTCCCGACTGTTGTTAGCACTATACTCTGTTTGCTTCACACTACGTCTATGTATTTACATTGTGTATTTATTATACGTCCTATGTTTTTTCATAAATGATCTCTCTGGACTGTCTGCAGAACAATACTTTTCACTGTCCCTCTGTACACGTGACAATAAATATAAACCTAATCTATATTACATAAATTGTATTAAGGCCTTGTCCTCTTATCGACTATTAATTTTTTTCAGGAGTTCTGGCAAGTTTTGTTTTAATGTTTTTATTCTCCATTTTCACATTTTCCTTCAAAATTTACACCCCCACCCACAAACAGTGAACGGTAATAAATACAAAATCAATCCCCTTAACAATAACAACAATCCCATCCTCCCACCACCCCAAACAACGGCCCACCTGTCAATATATGCATCCAATAAAACAAACCCTCCCACGGTGGAAACAAAAAACAAAGGAGAAAAAGAAAAAGGAGTCCGGTCACCATAGAGTCCACTCCCCCACTTTCTCCTAATCTTGTTAAATGTTTCTTTAAATATTCTCGACTGATCTTCAGTTGTTTGACCCATTAACAGATCTCCCCAGTTTACCGTGGACAGTCTCCGTCTCATCCCGTTAAAGTCAGCCTTACCCAAGTCTAAAATTCTACTGTCTGTAACGTGCTTTTCACTTTCAAACACTACACTGAATTCAATCATGTTGTGATGACTATTTGATCAATGTTTGTGCAGTTAGGCTACCAACTGAATTAGGGTTATTACTCATAATTAAATCTTTTTTCAAATAAATTTAGAGTAACCCAATACTTTTCTTTCCCCATTTAAGGGGAAATTTAGCATGGCCAATTGACCTACCCTGCACATCTATTTGGGTTGTGGGGTGAGACCCACGGGGAGAATGTGCAAACTTCACACAGACAGTGACCTGGGGCGGGATCGAACTCGGATCCTCGGTGTCGTGAGGCAGCAGTGCTAACCACTGCACCACCATGCAGGCCCTTATAACTAAATCTAATATTGCCTGTCCCCTTGTTACATCTGGAACATATTGCTGCAGGAAACTATCCCAGACACATTCCAGAAATTCACTCCCTTTCTGACAGGTGCTTGTCTGCCTCTCCCAATCTGTGTGTCAGTTATAATCCCCCATTAATACTACTCTGCCTTTGCTACACACTTGCTTAATTTCTGCCTTTATACAATTCTAGCACCTCAGAACTGCCACCAGGGGGCTCGATACTCAACACCCATTACAGTTTTAGATTGTTTTCTTCCTCCGTTCCACTCCTATGGTCTCCACTGGATGCTTTCCCCCTCATTGTTTCCTCCCTCACCAGTGAGGTGATAGTATTTCTGATCAGTAAGACTGATCCACCCCCTCTGCCATATTCTCTGTCCCTCCTGTAAACTTTATAACCGGTATATTTAGTTCCCAGTCCTGACCATCCTGCAGCCAAGTCTCTGTAATAGCGACAACATCATAATCTTCAACTTGCATTTACGCCTGCAGCTCGTCTAGTTTATTCCTTACACTCCGTGCATTTGTCAATAGAACTCTTAATCGGGCTGTTCCCCCTAACTGCTCCCTCAGCACTGCTTGGTTGTTATTTGCTTGTTTGTTATTTGCTTGTTTGTTATTTGCTTGGTTGTTATTTGCTTGTTTGTTATTTGCTTGTTTGTTACTTTTCACTTTTGCTTTAACCAGTATACTACTTGTAGTTTTGCCATGAGCTGCAATTCCTGATGTTAGGTTCTTGACTACCTCCCTATTTATCCTTTCCACGTGGACACTGGTCCCAGATCGGTTCAGGTGGAGACCGTCCCAACGGTACAGATCCCTCCTGTCCCAATACAGATGCCAGTGCCCCATGAAATGGAACCCCTCTTTCCCACACCACTCCTTTAGCCACGTGTTTACTTCCCTAATTTTCTCATCCCTAAACCAATTTGCACGTGGCTCAGGGAATAATCCAGAGATTATAATCCTTGGGACCTGTTCCTTAATTTTGTTCCTAGTTCCTGATATTCCCAAACAGGTCCTCTTTCCTGGTCTTGCTGATGTTGTTTGTCCCAAAGTGGACCCCAACAACTGGATCCTCCCCCTCCCTCTCCAATATCCTTTCAAGCTGGTTAGAGATGCCCCTCACCCTGGCACCGGGCAGGCAACATACCCTGTGGGACTCTCGGTCCTGCTTCCAAAGGATGTTATCAGTTCCCCTAATTATAGAATCCCCGACAACTACCACTTCCTCCCCCCCGCTTGAATGGCCTCCTGTGCCAGGGTGCAGTGGTCAGCCAGCTCATGCTTCCTACAGTCACTGCTCCGATACCCTGCCCCTCCGAGCCCGCTCCCTGGAGACTCGGCTGTGAATCCCCGAGATGAGGTTTCTGTCCTCACAGCTCCGAAACTCCGTCCTTCCGAGCCCGCTCCCTGGAGACTCGGCTGTGAATCCCTGAGATAATGTTTCTGTCCTCACAGCTCCGAAACTCCGTCACTCTGGGTTTGTTCCCTGGAGCCTAGGCTGCGAATTCCCAAGATATGATTTTTATACTTACTGCTCAGATACTCGGACCCTCTGAGTCCACTCCCTGGGGACTAGGTATGGGGAATGAGGAAGGAAAGAATGTTCTATACAAACTAGAATTTCTGTACTGACAGTGATGACTTTTGTAAACTCCTTTTACAGGAGATTAGAAGAGGAGGAATTACAGACAGAAATCTGAAAAGTCACATCTCGGTCTGACAGAGCCACTCGATTCATTGGGATCTGAATATCATTGGCCTTTCAAACCAAAAGAATAAATGCTTGCCCGACCTGTCAGCATCAAAAGATTTGAACCATCAATGTGGCTGGAAAAGCACCGAGGCACAAACACCCGAGTGAGAGTGTTCCAGAGCACTGACTGTGGAAAGAGCTTTAACCAGTTACACAGCCTGAAAAAACATCACACCATTCACAGCGGGGGGAGACACCACGTGTGGTGTGTGTGGATAAGGCTTCAATATATGGTCCAAACTGGAGAGACAAGAGGAGACCCAAAACATGGAGAAACCGTGGAAATGTAGTGACTGTGGAAAGGGATTCAGATCCCCATCTGTGCTGGAGATTCATCGACGCAGTCACACTGGGGAGAGACCGTTCACCTGCTCTGCGTGTGGGAAGGGATTCACTCAGTTCTCCCACCTGCGGGCACACCAGCGAGTTCACACTGGGGAGAGGCCGTTCACCTGTTCTCACTGTGGGAAGAGATTCACTCGGTTATCTGACCTGAATAAACATCAGAGAGTTCACACTAGGGAGAAACAGTTCACCTGCTCTGTGTGTGGGAAGGGATTCACCGAGTTATCCAGCCTGAAATCACACCAGCGAGTTCACACTGGGGAGATGCCGTTCACCTGCTCTCAGTGTGGGAAGGGATTCGCTCAGTTATCCAACCTGCGGATACATCAGCGAGTTCACACTGGGGAGAGGCCGTTCACCTGCTCTCAGTGTGGGAAGGGATTTGCTCAGTTATCCAACCTGCGGATACATCAGCGAGTTCACACTGGGGAGAGGCCGTTCACCTGCTCTCAGTGTGAGAAGGGATTCGCTCAGTTATCCAACCTGCGGATACATCAGCGAGTTCACACTGGGGAGATGCCGTTCACCTGCTCTCAGTGTGGGAAGGGATTCGCTCGGTCAGACAATCTACGGACACACCAGCGAATTCACACTGGGGAGAGACCGTTCACCTGCCCTCAGTGTGGGAAGGGATTCACTGATTTTTCCAGCCTGCGGAGACACCAGCGAATTCACACTGGGGAGAAGCCATTCACCTGCTCCCAGTGTGGACAAGGATTCAGTCGATTCGCCCACCTGCGGGTACACGGACAAATTCACACTGGGGAGAGGCCATTCTCCTGCTCTCAGTGTGGGAAGGGATTCACTCAGTTATCCAGCCTGAACTCACATGAGCGAATTCATACTGGGGAGAGGCCGTTCACTTGCTCTCAATGTGGGAAGGGATTCACTCAGTTATCCAGCCTGAACTCACATGAGCGAATTCATACTGGGGAGAGGCCGTTCACTTGCTCTCAATGTGGGAAGGGATTTTGTGATTCATCGCACCTGCTGAGACACCAACAAGTTCACAAGTGATTACAGGGGTTGGAATCTGCTGTTATTGTTTCTGCTCTCAGTTACACCCAGGACGGAATTTTGTTCATTCTGACAGTTGGTCAATGGGGAGGGTGGGAGGATTTCTTTCTGTTGGACTGGCCGGTCTCACAACTTTTCCTCCAGTGGCCTGATGCTCTTTGAGCCTTGTTGCGAATACCTGGTTCTAAATTTCACAAGAATCACAGAGTGAAAGAGTGTCTGGAGGTTTGAAGATATTTAGTTCCCATTTCTGTTTGGAACCCCCAAAGCATGCCACGTTGTCATGAAGATGGGCTGTGGTGGTTACATGTTTTTAAAAAAAATTATCTGTGTATTTCCTCACCTCGGTATGTGAGAGGCAAGTTGTCTGAGGTGGATTGGGAAACTGATGGGAGACAAGGAATAGCTAATATTTAAGGAATTATGTACACATTTACCATGGGGTCAATTAGCTCAGTTGGCTGGATGGCTGGTTCATGATGCAGGGCGACTCCAGCAAGAGACCGGCTTAAGTTATCCATGAAGGCCCCGCTTTCTCAATATTGCCCCTCATCTGAGGTGTGGTGACCCTCAGGTTAAATCACCACCAGTCAGCTCTCTCACTCTCAAAGGTGAGACCAGCCTCTGGGCCTTTTGTGACTTTAATTACACATATGAAATTAAATGAAAATCGATTATTGTCACAAGTAGGCTTCAAATTAAGTTACTGTGAAAAGCCCCTAGTCGCCACATTCCGGCGCCTGTTCGGGGAGGCTGTTACGGGAATCGAACCGTGCTGCTGGCTTGCCTTGGTCTGCTTTCAAAGCCAGCGATTTAGCCCAGTGAGCTAAACAGCCCCTGTATACAACATATATAGATTCCTTTATGATCAATAATCCAACAAGAAAAGTGATGCAATTGTGGGTGACAAGAAAAGTTAAACATTCCATTAGATCAAAGGGAGAGGATCATAAAGTGGCAAAAATAGTAGCAAGTCTGAGAATTGGGACCTTGTTTTAGAATTCAGCAAAGGAGGACCAAGAAACTGATAAAAAGAAAACAGGAGGACAAACTGGCGAGAAACATAAACAACTGGAGAAGCTCCAATAGGAATGTGAAAAGGGAAAGATTAGCAAAGACCAATGTGGGTCCATTCCAGGCAGAGACAGGAGAGTTTATAATGGGGAATAAGGAAATGGCAGAGAAACTAAACAATGTGTCTGTCTTCACGGAGGAAGATACAGAAATTGTCCCAAATACGCAAGAGAACCAAGGGACTAGTGAGCATGAGGAACTGAAAGAGATTAGTATTGGTGAAAAAGTAGCACTGGAGAAATTAATGTGGTTGAAAGTTAATAAATCCCCAAAAGCTGCTGCTCTACATCCCAGAGTGTTGAAAGAGGCGGCTGTAGAGATAGTGGATACATTGGTGATTATCTTTCAAAATTCTATAGATTCTGGAATGGTTCCTGCAGATTGGAAGGTAGTAAATGTAACCCCACTATTTAAGGAGGGAGAGAGAAAATGGGGAACCACAGACCCATTAGCCTGACATCAGTAGGAGGGAAAATGCTACAATCTATTATAAAGGATGTAATAACATATGAATTAGGAACAGGAGTAGGCCACTCGGCCCCTCGAGCCTGCTCCACCATTCACAGCTGATCTGATTGCAACCTCAACTCACATTCCTGCCGACCCCACGATAACCTTTCACCCCCTTGCTTATCAAAATCTACCCAGCTCTGCCCTCAAAGGTCTCTGCTTCCACTGCCCTTTGAGGAAGAGAGTTCCAAAGATTCATAATCCTCGGAGAAAAAAAGTTCTCCTCTGCCTTAAATGGGCAAGTTATTACTTTTAAAGTGACTCCAATTTCTAGATTCTTCCACAAGAGGAAACATCCTTTCCACATCCACCCTGTCAAGGCCCCTCAGGACCTTATACGGTTCAATCAAGTCACCTTAACTCCATCGGGCACAAGCCCAGCCTGTCCAATCATTCCTCATAAGACCAGCCTCCAATTCCAGGTATGAGTCCAGTAAACCTTTTCTGAACTGCTTCCAACACATTGACATCATTCCTTAAATGAGAGCAATACTGTACACAGTGCTCCAGATGTGGTCTCACCAATGTCCTGTATAACTGAAGCATAACCTCCCTACTTTTGTATTCAATTCCCCTCACAATAAACAATAACATTCTATTAGCTTTCCTAATTACTTGCTGTACCTGTATACTCTCCTTTTGTGATTCATGCTCTTGGACACCCAGATCCCTCTGAATCTCAGAGCTCTGCAATCTCTCACCATTTAGATAATAAGATATGGACTGACCCCATTAGCACTTCACCCATGTATGCTTCATCCGATGCCAGTGCTTATGTGGTTACATTGTATACCTTTTGTTGCCCTATTATGTATTTTCTTTTCCATTTTCGTCCCATGTACTTAATGATCTGTTAAGCTGCTCGCAGAAAAATACTTTTCGCTGTACCTCGATACACCTGACAATAAACAAATCCAATAAGCTTCCTTTTTATTCCTGGTGCCAAAATATTTCAATTTTGCATTTTCCCACATTATTCTCCTTTTGGCAGATCTTTTCCCACTCACAACCTATCTATATCCCTTTGTAGTCACCTTATGTCCTTATCACAATTTATTTTCCTACCCATCTTTGTATCAATGGAGCAGGAGTTGGCCATTCAGCCCATCGAGCCTGCTCCACCATTCAATACGATCATGGCTGATCATCCACTTCAATGCCTTTTTCCCCTCACTGTCCCCATATCCCTTTGTGTTATTGGTATTTAGAAATCTGTCAGTCTCAGCTTTAAACACACTCAGTGACTGAGCTCCCACACCCCTCTGGGGTAGAGAATTCCAAAGATTCACAACCCTCTGAGTAAAGAAATGTCTCCTCCGAAACCCGTCCTAAGTGGCTTCCCCCTTATTTTGAAATTGTGTCCCCTGGTTCCAGGCTCCCCAACCCGGGGAAACATCTCACCTGCACCTTCCCTTTTTGTTCCTTTCAGTATTTTATAAGTGTCAGTGAGATCACCTCTCATTCTTCTCAACTCTCGAGAATACAGACCCAGTTTCCCCAATCCCGCTTCATAAAACAGTCCTGCCATCCCCGGAATAAGTCTGGGAGAGAACATTTCCACTGAAATGATCCACAAAAGCTGAGGAAGGACATTTATTTAATCCTGGATAGTAAATAGTGTTTTACCCCACTAAGGTAGATCTAAACTAAATACATTTGTCTCTGTTCCATTGAGTCTACAGCAGAGGGCCAGGCCAGTCGGCTCAATTGGTCTCTGTCAGTATTTATGCTCCAATGAGCATCCACCCATTTTGCACATTTTCCCCATGTCTACGTGGGTTTCCTCTGGGAGCTCCAGTTTCCTCTCACAGTCCAAATATTTGCAGGTTAGGTGGATTGGCCATATTTTTAAAAAATAAATTTAGAGTACCCAATTATTTTTCCAATTAAGGGGCAATTTAGCGTGGCCAATCTACCTACTCTGCACATCTTTGGGTTGTGGAGGTGAAACCCACGCAGACACAGGGAGAATGTGCAAACTCCACACGGACAGTGACCCAGGGCCGGGATTCGAACCCGGGTCCTCAGCGCCGTAGGCAGCAATGCTAACCATTGTGCCACTGTGCTGCCCTTGGATTAGCCATATTAAATTCCCCCTTGGTGTCCAAATCCAAAGATGTGCAGGTTAGCTTGAGGGGTGATTGGGATAGGACAGCAGAGTGTGCTTGGGTGGAGCACTCTTTCAGAGGCTTGGTACAGACTTGATGGGCCGAATGGCCTCCTTCTGCACTTTAGGCATTCCATGAATCTTTTTTTAAAGATAAATTTAGAGTACCCAATTATTTTTTTCCAATTAAGAGGCAATTTAGCATGGTATCCACCTACCTTGCACATCTTTGCGTTGTGGGAGTGAAACCCACGCAGACACAGGGAGAACGTGCAAACTCCACATGGACAGTGTCCCAGGGCCGGGATTCAAACCTGGCTCCTCAATACCATAGGCAGCAATGCTAACCACTGCGCCACTGTGCTGCCCTGCATTCCATGAATCTTAGAGGCACTGGAGAAGGTGCACCTATTTCCTTTTTCTAAATGGAGATCACAAATGTTGACAGTGCTCCCAGTGTAGTCTGACCCTGGTTCTAAACATCATCTCCCTGCTCTTCAATTATATCCCTCTAGATTGGGACCCTATATATGGGCCCCACACTTTAGTAAAGATTTGATGTTGGCGAGGGTGCGGAGGAGATTTACGAGAATGGCACTAGGGACGTGAAACTTCAGTGAGTTGGAGAGATGGGAGCAGCTGAAAATGTTCTTTTTCGAACATAAGAGTCATTAGCCCTGAGAAGGACATTCAGCCCATCTAGTGTGATGTGGGAAATAAAGTGTTAGCATGATTGAGATGAGTTATATTTATGAAGCCTGTCTCTCTCGCTCTCACTGTATTTTCCACCAGAACCATTGACCTGCACATATCGTTTGTTTTTTCATTCATGAGATGTGGGCATTGCTGGCTGGGCCGCATTTGTTGCCCATCCCTAATTGCCCTTGAACTGAGTGGCTGCAGCTAAGAGGCAACCACATTGCTGTGGTTGTGAAGTCACGAGTAGGCCAGACCAGGTCAGCATGGCAGATTTCCTTCTCCAAAGGACATCAGTGAACCAGATGGGGTTTTGCAACATTCGACAATGCTTTAAGACCAGAAGACATAGGAGCAGAATGAGGCCACTTAGCCCATCGGGTCTGCTCCGCCTACAACCATGGCTGATATTTTCTCATCCCCATTCTCCTACCTTCCTCCCATAACTCCCGATCCCCTTTTAATCAAGAACCTATCTATCTCTGTCTTAATGACACTCAGTGAATTGGCCTCCACAGCCTTCTGCGGCAAAGAGTTCCATAGATTCACCTCCCTCTGGCTGAAGAAATTCCTCCTCGTCTCTGTTTAAAGGATCGTCCCTTTAATCTGAGATTGTGTCCTCTGGTTCTAGTTTTTCCTACAAGTGGAAACATCCTCTCTATGTCCACTCTATTCAGGCCTCGGAGTATCTTGTACGTTTCAATAAGATCCCCTCTCATCCTTCTAAACTCCAACGAGTACAGACACATAGTCCTCAAATGTTCCTCATACGACAAGTTCTTCATTCCAGGGATTATTCTTGTGAACCTCCTCTGGACCCTTTCCAAGGCCAGCACATCCTTCCTTAGATATGGGGCCCAAAACTGCTCACAATACTCCAAATGGGGTCTGACCAGAGCCTTATACAGCCTCAGAAGTACATCCCTGGTCTTGTATTCTAGCCCTCTTGAAATGAAATGAAAAAATGAAAATGAAATGAAAATCGCTTATTGTCACGAGTAGGCTTCAATGAAGGTACTGTGAAAAGCCCCTAGTCGCCACATTCCGGCGCCTGTCCGGGAGGCTGGTACAGGAATCGAACCGTGCTGCTGGCCTGCTTTAAAAGCCAGCGATTTAGCCTTGTGAGCTAAACCAGCCTCTTGTCATGAATGCTAACGTTGCATTTGCCTTTTTAAAAAATAAACATTTTATTGAGGTATTTTTGGTATAGAAACAACCAAATAAACAATATACATGAAACCATAAACATAGTGCAAAAGCCATTTACCTCTCGTACAGGTCCCACCCTTATTACCCCTCCAACCTAAACTACTCCCCCCCCCCACCTCCCCGTCTGCTGATGATTAATTTTCCGCAAAGAAGTTGACGAACAGTTGTCACCTCCGGGTGAACCCTAACAGTGACCCTCTTGGGGCGAACTTAATTTTCTCCATACAGAGAAAGCCATCCATGTCTGATAGCCAGGTCTCTGCCTTCAGGGGCTTTGGATCCCTTCAAGCTAACAGTATCCGTCTCCGGGCTACCAGGGAAGCAAAGGCCAGAGCATCCGTCTCTCTCTCCTCCTGGATTACCGGATCTTCCGACACCCCAGAAATCGCCACCTCCGGACTCAGTGCCACCCTCATTTGTAAAACCTTGGACATGACATCCGCAAACCCCTGCCAAAACCCCGAAGCCATGGACATGTCCAAAACATGTGGACATGGTTCGCTGGTCCTCCCGCACATTTTGTGCACTTGTCTTCCACCCCAATGAATCTGCTCATCCGGACCACTGTCATGTGAGCCCGGTGAACAACCTTAAATTGGATCAGGCTGATCCTGGCACATGTTGCAGATGTGTTGACTCTACGTCTGCCCATAATCCATCCTCTATCTCACCTCCCAGCTCCTCCTCCCACTTACGCTTCAGCTCTTCAGTCTGCGTCTCCTCCAACCCCATAAGCTCCTCATAAATGTCCGAGACGCTCTCCTCTCCTACCCACCCTCTGGAAATTACCCTATCCTGAATCCCCTCTCAGTTGTAGGAGCGGGAACGTTGCCACCTGTTTACGAAGGAAGTCCCGCACCTGCAGATACCTCGATTTGTTTCCCCTCGCCAGCCCAATTTTTTGCTCCAGTGCCCCCATAGTCGGGAAACTCCCCTCTATGAACACATCCCCTATCCTCTCAATCCCCGCTCTCCGCCATACCCGGAACCCCCATCCTTACTCCCCGGGGCAAACCGGCAATTATCACAGATTGGGGTCCAGACCGATGCTCCAACTGCTCCCATATGCCACCTCTACTGGCCCCAAACTCTCAGGGCCGCCACCACCACACTGGGCTGGTGGAGTACCGCGCCAGCGGGAGCGGAAGAGGTGCAGTTACCAACGCCCCCAGACTGGTGCCCTTACAAGAAGCCGCCTCCATACGCACCCACGCCGACCCCTCCCCCACCACCCACTTCCTAATCATGGCTATATTAGCCGCCAGTAATAGTTGCTCAAATTTGGCAGCGCCAGCCCGCTCCCTTCCCAACTCTGCTCAAGCATGACCTTCCTTCCCCGCAAAACGAAACCCGTGATCACCCTGTTGACCGCGGAATAAAAATGGGGAGACATTGAAATACAAATAGGAACCTCGGGATGAACCGTCATTTTCACAGTTTGCACCCTCCTGGCCAGTGACAATGGGAGCGGTCCCATCTCCGAAAATCGTCCTTCATTTGGTCCACTAGCCGGGCCAGATTCAATTTATGCAGCCGGTCCCATTCCTGCGCCTCCTGGATGCTCAGGTACCTAAACCTACCCCATCTGGCCTAAACGGCAGCTCTCCCAGTCGCCCCTCCTGTCCCCTCGCCTGAACCACAAACATCTCACTCATATCCATGTTTAACTTATTCCCCGAAAACCGGCCAAATTCCCCTTAAATCTTCATGATTTCATCCATCCCCTCTACTGGGTCTGAAATGTACAGAAGTGATCATCCGCATTGAGCAAAACGCTGTGCTCCCCCCCCCCCCCCCCCCCTCCCCTCCCATGACCAGTCCCCTCCAGCCCCTTGAAGCTTTCAGAGCAATTGCCAACGGCTCTATAGCCAGCGCAAACAGCAGTGGGGAGAGGGGGCATCCGTGTCTCGTCCCCCGGTGCAGTCTAACATAGTCCGAAGTTGTCCTGTTCGTCCATACACTTGTCACCGGAGCCTGATACAGTAACCTGACCCAGTCAATAAAGCCCCGCCCGAATCCGAACCGTCCCAGTACCTCCCACAGATAATCCCATTCTCCCGGATCAAAAGCCTTTTCTGCATCCATTGCAATAACTATCTCAACGTCCCTACTATAGAGCCGTTGGCAATTGCTCTGAAAGCTTCAAGGGGCTGGAGGGGACTGGTCATGGGTGGGGGGGGGGGGGAGCACAGCGTTTTGCTCAATGCGGATGATCTGCTTCTGATCATATTTCACATGAATCGCCTTCTTACATTGGCCGCTAGCTGCCTGCCCTTAACAAACCCCGTCTGGTCCTCCCCAATAACGTCCAGAACACAATCCTCAATCCTGGAGGACAAGGTTTTGGCCAGCAACTTGGCATCCACATTCAGCAGGGAATCCTGTAGGACCCACACAGCTCCGGGTTCCTGTCCCGCTGAAGAATCAGCGAAATCATGGCCTGTGACATCATCAGGGCAGCACCCCTCTTTCCCTTGCCTCATTGAACATCCTCAACAACGCTGGCCCCAGTATCCCCAAGAACGTTTCATTAAACTCCACTGGGTACTGGTCCGGACCCCGGGCCTTACCCGCCTGCATGGCCTTCAAGCCCTCCACTATCTCTTCCAGCCAGGGCCTTACCCGCCTACATGGCCTTCAAGCCCTCCACTCACTCTTCCAGCCCAATTGGGGCCCCAAGCCCTTCTACCCGGTCCCGTCCACCGTTGGGAAATTCAGCCCCTCCAGGAAGTGCCTCATCCCTTCCGGCCCCGGAGGGGGTTCCGACCTGTACAGCCTGCTGCAGAAATCCCTAAACGCCTTATTCACCCTTGCTGAATCTCCAACCAGGTTCCCATCTCCGTCCTTTACTTTCCCTATCTGCCTCCCTCTTCCTAAACCCTCTTCCTAAGCTGCTGTGGGAGCATTCTGCTGGCCTTCTCTCCATGCTCATAAATCCCCCCCCCCCTCACCTTTCTCAACTGCTCCACCGCCCTCCCGGTGGTCAGCAAGCTAAACTCTGCCTGCAACCTCCGCCATTCCCTTAAAACATTGCCTCTGGGGTCTCTGCATACCTCCTATCACCATGTAGTATCAGCTTTACGAATCAGCCCGTCTCTGCCCTGTCTATCTTCTCCCTATGAGCCTGGATCGAGATCAGCTCCCCCCTTACCACCACCTTCAGTGCTCCCAAACCACTGCTGCTGAAATTTCCCCATGTCATTGACCTGCAGGTAGCTCTGAATGCATTTCCTCAGCCGCTCCCACACCCCTTCATCTGCCAAAAGTCCCACATCTAACCTCCAGTGCGGGTGCTGATTACTGTCTTCACTAACCTGCAGGTCAACCCAGTGCGGAGCATGGTCTGAGATTGTAATCGCCAAGTATCTCGTGTCCACTACCCCAGCCAGAAAGACCCTGCTCAAAATAAAGAAATCAATCCGGGAGTACACTTTATGCACGTGTGAATAGAAGAACTCCTTTACCCTCGGCTCCCAAATCTCCATGGATCCACCAGTCCCCCATCAGCTCCATGAATCCTCTTAGTTCCTTTCTATTGCTGGCACCTTGCCCATTTTTGAGCTTGACCAGTCTAAGCCCGGGTCAATAACTGTATTGAAGTCCCCTCCCATGACCAACCTGTACGGTATTTTTCCCAGCATCCTCCTCATAAACCCCACATTGTCCCAATTTAGAGCATATACATTAACAAATACCATCTGCACCCCCTCTAGCTTCCCACTGACCATAATGTACTGGCCACTGGCCTCCCACATCCAAGAATATTCTGCCCGCCTCAAACACCACCCACTTATTGATCAGGATTGCGACCCCTCTAGTCTTTGAATCTAGTCCCGAGTGAAACACCTGACTGACCCAGCCTTTCCTCAGTCTAACCTGGTCCGTTACCTTCAGGTGTGTCTCCTGCAACATCACCACATCCGCCTTCAATCCCCTAAGATGCGCGAACACACGTGCCCTTTTGACTGGCCCATTTAACCCTCGAACATTCCAGGTGATCAGCCAAGTTGGGGGGCTCATTGCCCCCCTCCCCCCTCCACAGCTCAGCCATCCCCTTTTTTAGGCCTGCCTCCAGCCTGTGATCCATGCTTCCACCGGCCCGCCCCCAGGCAGACCCCACCCCTGACTCCTCTCTGTCCCTCAGCCCAAGTCCCTCCCTTGTCAGCAGAACATTCAACCGCCCCAGCAACAACACCCTGTAACCCAACCACTTTCCTGAGCCAAACATATGCACCCCCCCCCACTGCGCTTCCAAGAGCTAGCTCACCCAGCTAGTTGGTGGCCCCCAGCCCCGGCGCCAGATAGTCTCCCACCTATTGTTCCCCCCCCACCCAGACCCCCGCTTAGACAGACAAACTCCCAACATTAAACAGTCCCCACACAATTGCCCAACAGAAAAAACACCAAGATCAAAACAAGTACACCTCCATCTCAACAGTGCAAATGAAAACCTTAACTCGCTCAGCTCTACCGCTGGTTCCAAATCAATGCAAACAGCACCTCAAACATCTTCCATAAAACGCAAAACGAGAAACTTTTTACAAAAACAGAGAAAACAAAAACATGAACGCTGCAGCCAAGTTCAAAAGTCTTCCGTCCTTCGCCAGCCCTTTCTTTCTTGCAAAGTCCAACGCGTCCTCAGGTGACTCGAAGTAAAAGTGGTGATCCTCATGCGTGACCCAGAGACGGGCTGGGTATAACAGTCCAAACTTCACCTTTTTCTTGAAAAGGATCGCCCTCATCTGGTTGAAGCCTGCTCGCCTCCTGGCCACCTCCACACGCAGGTGTTGGTAAACCCAAAGGATGCTATATTCCCATTTACAGCTCCGTGTCTGCTTGGCCCACTGCAGAATACGCTCCTTATCCGAGAACCTGTGGAATCTCACCACCATAACCCTCGGGGGTCTCCCATCCGCGGCTTCTTCATGAGTGCTCTGTGAGCCCTATCCACCTCCAAGGGCCGGGAGAATGCCCCCTCCCCCAGCAGCTTCTCAAACATGCCTGCGACGTATACCCCAGCGTCCGTTCCTTCGGACCCCTCCGGGAGACCGATAATTCTTAGGTTCAGCCGGCGGGACCTGTTCTCTAGGTCCTCCACCTTCTCCCGAAGCTTCTTTTGCTGGTCCCCCTGTATCCCCACCTCCAGATCCACCGCAGTCTGATGCTCCTCCTGCTCAGCCAGCGCCTTCTCCACCTTCTGGATCACCCGATCCTGGGCGTCCAATCTGAGCTCCAACCGCTCAATCGGCGCTTTTATCGGGTCCAAGCAGTCCCGTTTCTGGGTAGCAAAGACCTCCTGAATGCCTTGATCAGCTGCTCCAGACTATTGGTTCGACAAGCCAGAGGTTTGCCCCTCCACCATGCTGTCACCTTTCATAGAATTTACAGTGCAGAAGGAGGCCATTTGGCCCATCGAGTCTGCACCGGCTCCTGGAAAGAGCACCCTACCCAAGATTAACACCTCCACCCTATCCCCATAACCCAGTAACCCCACCCAACACTAAGGGCAATTTTGGACACTAAGGGCAATTTCTCATGGCCAATCCACCTAACCTGCACATCTTTGGACTGTGGGAGGAAACTGGAGCACCCGGAGAAAACCCACGCACACACGGGGAGGATGTGCAGACTCCACACAGACAGTGACCCAAGCCGGAATCGAACTTGGGACGCTAGAGCTGTGAAGCGATTGTGCTATCCACAATGCTACCATGTTGCCCTTCTTGCAACTACAGCCCAAGTCTTCTCTGTCTTTTTGTTTCTGCCCGTACGAACACTTCTAGTCCTTTTCTCCATGCACTGAAGTGGGAATTCAGTAGAGAATTGCCACTAACATCCGTTCTCAAGTCCGTTAAAAAAATAGGAGGAAAAGGTCCAAAAGTCCGACCAGAGCGGGAGCCAACAAATGTGCAACTTACTCCTTCATAGCCGCCACCGGAAGTCCTCCGGGGCTAGAATTGACCACACACCAGGTCGGGGGTTGCAATATAACTTGGGAGCTCAGGTCCCTGATCTTTGGAATGGGAGACACAGATGTTTGGGTTACAGTATAAATTAAAATGACACACCAGGTTTGTAGTGGTATAAGGATGGCTCTGGAGGCTGCCAAGAGTTTTTTTCAGGTGGACGGCCTGTCTTTGGTTTCTTGAAAAGGGTTTCAAAACGACAAGCTGGTGAATTGGCATGTGAATGAAAATAGAGGTGCCAGCTGAAGCTAGGAAGGCTCAGATATGTGATGTATTGGTTGAATATGTGGGTCTGTTTGAAACACAGGAGAGCTCACATGGTTCTGAGACTCAGAGGGATCTGGGTGTGCAAGAGCATGAATCACAAAAGGCGAGTATACAGGTACAGCAAGTAATTAGGAAAGCTAATAGAATGTTATTGTTTATTGTGGAGGAATTGAATACAAAAGTAGGGAGGTTATGCTTCAGTTATACAGGACATTGGTGAGGCCACATCTGGAGCACTGTGTACAGTATTGCTCATTTATCACCAGTCCAGTAGAACAAAACTCTCCAACCATCCCCATTGATGAACTGTCAGAATGAACAAAATGCCGTCCTGGGTGTAATTAAAGCAGAAACAATAACTGCAGAATCAAACCCCGATAATCATTTGTGAACGTGTTGGTGTCTCACAGGCGCCAATGAATCTTGGATTCCCTTCCCACACTGAGAGCAGGTGAACGTCCTCTACTCAGTGTGAACTCGCTGGTGTCTCTGCAGGTTGGATAACTGAGTGAATCCCTTTCCACATCGAGAGCAGGTGAATGGCTTCGCCCCAGTGTGACCTCGCTGATGTTTCCGCATGTTGGACAATTGACTGAATCCCTTCCCACACTGGGAGCAGGTGAATGGTCTCACCCCAGTGTGAACCCGCTGATGTGATTTCAGGTTGGACAATTGACTGAATCCTTTCCCACACTGGGAGCAGGTGAATGGTCGCTCCCCAGTGTGGACTCGCTGATGTGATTTCAGGTTGGATAACTGATTGAATTCCTTCTCACATTGAGAGCAGGTGAACGGCCTCTCCCCAGTGTGGACTCGCTGATGTGATTTCAGGTTGGATAACTGATTGAATTCCTTCCCACACTGAGAGCAGGTGAACGGCTTCTCCCCAGTGTGACCTCGCTGATGTTTCCGCATGTTGGACAATTGACTGAATCCTTTCCCACACTGAGAACAGGTGAACGGCTTCGCCCCAGTGTGACCTCGCTGATGTTTCCGCATGTTGGACAATTGACTGAATCCCTTCCCACATTGAGGGCAGGTGAACGGCTTCTCCCCAGTGTGGACTCGCTGATGTGACTGCAGGTGGATTAACTGAGTGAATTCCTTCCCACACTGAGAACAAATGAACAGCCGCTCCCTGGTGTGAACCCGCTGGTGTCTCCGCAGGCCAGATAACTGAGTAAATCCCTTCCCACACTGAGAGCAGGTGAACAGCCTCTCCCGAGTGTGAACTTGTTGGTGTGCCCGCAGGTTGGATAATTGAGGGAATCCCTTCCCACACTGAGAGCAGGTGAATGGCCTCTCCCCAGTGTGAACTCGCTGGTGTGTCTGCAGGTTGGATAACTGAATGAATCCCTTCCCACAGTCAGAGCAGGTGAATGGCTTTGCCCCAGTGTGAACCTGTTGGTGTGTCAGTAAGTTGGATAACTGAGTGAATTCTTTCCCACAGTGAGAGCAGGTGAACGGCCTCTCCCCAGTGTGAACTCGCTGATGTGTCTGCAGGTTGGATAACTGGGTGAATCCCTTCTCACACTGAGAGCAGGTGAATGGCCTCTCCCCAGTGTGAATGCGCCGATGGGCTTCGAGCTGTGATGGAGATCTGAATCCCTTCCCACAGTCTCCACATTTCCACGGTTTCTCCATGTTTTGGGTCTCCTCGTGTCTCTCCAGGTCGGACAATCAGCTGAAGACTCGTCCACACACAGAACACATGTATGGTCTCTCCCCGCTGTTAATGGTGTGATGTGTTTTCAGGCTGTGTAACTGGTTAAAGCTCTTTCCACAGTCAGTGCTCTGGAACACTCTCACTCGGGTGTGTGTGTCTCGGTGATTTTCCAGTCACACTGATGTTTAAATGCTTTGGTGCCAAGAGATCGGGTAAACATTAACTCTTCTGGATTCAAAGGTCATGATATTCAGATCCCAACTAATCAAGTGGCTCTTTCAGATCGAGATGTGACATTTGAGATTTCTGTCTGTAATTCCTCCTCTTGTAATATCCTGCAGAAGGAGTTTAAAAAGTCAACTCAGTACAGGATAGAAATTCAGAACAAACAATTCTAGTTTCTGTACAACATTCGTTCCTCTCTCATTCCCCAATACCTCATCTCCAATATATTTGTCTCCTATTCCCCATACCTAGTCTCCAGGGAGGGATGGAGTATTGGAGCAGTAAGTATAACAACTGTACCTCGGATTCACGGCCGAGTCTCCAGGGAGCAGACTCGAAGGGACGGAGTTTCGGGGCAGTAAGTATAAAAACCTTATCTCGGGGATTCGCAGCCGAGTCTCCAGGGAGCGGACTCGGAGGGGCAGGATATCGGAGCAGTGACTGTAGGAAGGATGAGCTAGCTGACCACTGCACTCTGGTACAGGAGATCATTCAAGCGGGGGGAGGAAGTGGTAGTTGTCGGGGATTCTATAATTAGGGGAACTGATAACATCCTTTGGAAGCAGGACCGAGAGTCTCACAGGGTATGTTGCCTTCCCGGTGCCAGGGTGAGGATCATCTCTAACCGGCTTGAAAGGATATTGGAGAGGGAGGGGGGAGGATCCAGTTGTTGGGATCCACGTTGGGACAAACATCAGCAAGACTTGGAAAGAGGACCTGTTTGGGAATATCAGGAACTAGGAACAAAATTAAACAACAGGCCTCCAAGGGTTATAATCTCTGGATTATTCCCTGAGCCATGTGCAAATTCGCATAGGGATGCGAAAATTAGGGAAGTAAACACGTGGCTAAAGGAGTGGTGCGGGAAAGAGATCTGGGACTAGTGTCCACGTGGAAAGGATAAATAGGGAGGTAATCAGGAACCTAACATCAGGAACTGCAGCTAATGACAAAACTACAAGTAGTATACTGGTTAAAGCAAAAGTAAAAAGTAACAAACAAGCAAATAACAACAAGCAAATAACAAACAAGCAGTGCTGAGGGAGCGGTCAGGGGGAGCAGCCCGTTTAAGAGTTCTATAGACAAATGCACGGAGTGTAAGGAATAAACTAGACGAGCTGCAGGTGTAAATGCAAGTTGAAGATTATGATGTCGTCGCTATTACAGAAACTTGGCTGCAGGACGGTCAGGACTGGGACCTAAATATCCAGGTTATAAAGTTTACAGGGGGGACAGAGAATATGGCAGAGGGGGTGGAGTAGCCTTACTGACTATGAGTTGGGCATAGGTTTAAGGTGCGAGGGACAAGATTTAGAGGAGATGTACGAGGCAAGTTTTTTTTTTTACAGAGGGTAGTGGGTGCCTGGAACTCGCTTCCGGAGGAGGTGGGGGAAGCAGGGACGATAGTGACGTTTAAGGGACATCTTGACAAATACATGAATAGGATGGGAATAGAGGGATACGGACCCTGGAAGTGTGGAAGATTTTAGTTTAGACGGGCAGCATGGCCGGCACAGGCTAGGAGAGCCGAAGGGCCTGTTCCTGTGCTGTACCTTTCTTTGTTCTTTGGTTCTAATACTTTGGGGAGTGTGAGCTGCATTGTTACCCTCCTGTTTGTCTAGAATCGGACCCTCTTTCCCCACTCACTATGTGAACATGTTGACTGGTTGTTGAATTGCTGCCATTTGATCTGGAGGCTCTGCTCCCTCAGAGATCCTGTTCTGAATGAATTCTCAATGTCTTGTTGTATTTCTGCGGCAATATCTCTTGTTCTCTGGGCCCATTTCCCGCCAGTTTTTCTGCTGCTTTCATTGTTTGAAAAATAGTGAAAACAAAAGTAATAAAAATATTGACATTTGCGGGTGTCTGGCGGGAGGGGCGCGGCTTCCCTTCCGACAGGGAGTCAGGGAGCCGCTTCAGCTCTTTCCGTGCGGCCTGGTCAAGCTGCCGAGAGCCTCGGGACTCACTGCTCGGTGCCGCCGGTCGGTGCTGCGGGTCTGACGGGGGAACAACCCAGCCAGTGACCTTCTCTTGACCCCGGCCCGGGGCTGCGCATGTGCGGCGGAGCGCCCACCCCCTGCTGACGTATTGACCAATGGGAAGACTTGGAGGACTGGAAGGACTCTGGTCCTCCAGCCAATCAGAGCGCGGGCATTGTGTGAATGAAAATTGAGCTTCACACAAAGTGAAACCTCTTCCTGTCTCCAACATCTGGGATTAAAACACTTTCTTTTCTCCCCCTTTCCATTTATTTTCTCATTCTCACCTTCATTGGTCACTTGCAGCAACTGAAGGGAAAGGAAGTGAATCTAGGGAGGGTGCAGACTCTGGAAAAGTTGGCCCAGTTCTCTCTCTCTGAAAGGGGTGTGACCTGAGGGAATCTGAGGTTGCAGATCCCTTGGCCTCCTGTCGGGTTATAACCTGGGAAAATGGTGCTGAGGTAGAGGGGTCAATTATCTCAACAAATGGTTGAGCAGGCTTGATGGGCCAAATGCAGCTCCTATTCTGTCATGAAGCACATGGTAGCACAGTGGTTAGCGATGTTGCTTCACAGCTCCAGGGTCCCAGATTCGATTCTCGGCTTGGGTCACCTCCCACCTCCCAGTTTCCTCCCACAAATCCCAAAAGACTTGCTATTAGGTGAAATGAAAAATGAAATGAAAATCGCTTATTGTCACAAGTAGGCTTCAAATGAGGTTACTGTGAAAAGCCACTCGTCGCCACATTCCAGCACCTGTTCGGAAAGGCTGATACGGGAATTGAACCCGCGCTGCTGGCCTTGTTCTGTTTTACAAGCCAGCCTTTTAGCCCTGTGCTAAACCAGCCCCTCAGTGATTTGGACATTCTGAATTCTCCCTCTGTGTACCCGAACAGGTGCTGGAATGTGGCGACTCGGGGCTTTTGACAGTAAACTCATTACAATGTTACTGTAAGCATACTTGTGACAATAAAGATTATTATTATAAAGCAGTGAGCATGGATCTGTCAAACAGCTTGAATCAGCACCTTCAGGAACATTGGGACGGTGAATATTAAATACAGCAGGGTGAGAATAGAGGGAGAGTGTGTGGGATGGAGATTTACAACTTTTAGGAACATAGCAGGCCATTCAGCCTCTGGAGCCTGTACCGCTATTCACTGAGCTATGGCTTATCTGTGACCGAACTCCATAATACCTGCCTTTGGCCCATATACCTTACTTAATAGCTTTGATTTACAAAAATCGGTCTATCTCATTGAAAAAAAATTAATAAACATTTTATTGAGGTATTTTTTGGTTTTACAACAACAACAAAATAAACAATTTTGTTTATTCCCACAGTCCAAAGATGTGTAGGTTAGGTGGATTGGCCATGATAAATTGCCCTTGGTGCCAAAAAGGTTAGGTGGGGTTACTGGGTCACGGAGATAGAGTGGGCTTGGGTAGGATGCTCTTTCCAATGGCCAGGCTGACGCAGACTCGATGGGCTGAAAGGCCTCCTTCTGCACTGTAAATTCTATGATTCTATGAAAACAGGTACACAGTTTAGCGCAATGTTATTCACAACTCAACAAAATCTGACTCAGACTCACAGCTAACCTTTGGGTTTTGCCCACACTTAGTAACGGAGGCTGGCAGGCTACGGCCACTCCATCTGGATGCCTTCTCTGGGTTCCAAACCCAGGGTCCTTTTTTCTTGCGATGGTTGTGCCCATAAATGCATGGGATCATTAGTTTGGGCAATCCTAAATCCCAGAGTGAACCAGAGATTCATACTTTCCTTACAATATTCAGCATGGTAGCACAAGTAGATAGCAATGTGGCTTCACAGCGCCAGGGTCCCAGGTTCGATTCCCTGCTGGGTCACTGTCTGTGCGGAGTCAGCACGTTCTCCCCGTGTCTGCATTGGTTTCCTCCGGGTGCTCCGGTTTCCTTCCACAGTCCAAAGGTTAGTTAGGTGCAGGTTAGGTGGATTGGCGGTGATAAATTGCCCTTAGTGACCAGAACAAAAGGTTAGGAGTAGTTGTTGGGTTGTGGGTTAGGGTGGAAGTGCAGACTCGATGGGCCGAATGGCCTCCTTCTACACTGTATGTTCTGATGTTCAAAGCTTATTCAATTACATATTTAAAATCCAATTTCCAAGTCTCATTTCGCAATGCCACATTTAATCAAACTTCCATTTGCCTTTTGTCCATCTTTTAACATATCATTGTAAAAGCTTGATATATGGTAATGAGAATAGCAACAATAACAAAATGCAACCTGACGTGTATCCAAGGATGAATTCCCACTGTAAACCCCAATTCCAAATATAGTCCCACTAAGTTATTCCTTTAAAGTTTTGACTCCCATTTCCTAACCCAGGTGATTAAGTGATTGAAGAATCCCACCATTTGTTGCAGCTTCATTGACACTCCCCAGATTTAACATTATCTCCTACCTGTAGATCACCTCACTCATGCTCACATAACAGCTCTTATCCTTGTACAGAAGGTCATTCATTTCTTTTTAAAATAAATTTAGAGTACCCAATTCATTTTTCCAATTAAGGAACAATTTAGCGTGGCCAATCCACCTACCCTGCACATCTTTGGGTTGTGGGGGTGAAACCCACGCAAACACGGGGAGAATGTGCAAACTCCACACGGACAGTGACCCAGAGCCAGGATCGAACTTGGGACCTCGGCTCCGTGAGGCTGCAGTGTTACTCACTGCACCACCGTGCTGCCCATCAGTCATTAATTGCTAAACAATTTGTAGTTAAATACCCAGGATTAAAACAACCGATTTTACATATCGCACACTCATTACCTGAGTTAATATTTACTCAGTATTGATAATGCACACAAAACGAATATTACTTATAAAATACCCTAGTTTCAAATGGTGACATTGTAAACTGAGAATGTTCAATTTACCTCCTTTCAAACAGTGAAAGGGTTTTGATGCTCAGCAACCCATACAGACTACTCCTATTGCCCTTTTTTTGTCAATTTAGAATTTATTATTATCCTTTCCATATTAGTTACTATTTTCACTTAATTCTATTTTAAAATAAATTTAGTGCAGCCAATCATTTTTTTTTTTCAATGAAGGGGCAATTTAGCGTGGCCAATCCACCTACCCTGCACATCTTTGGGTTGCAGGGGTGAGACCCATGCAGACACAGGGAGAAAGTGCAAACTCCACACAGTGACCCGGGACCGGGGTCGAACCTGGGTCTTCAGCGCCATAGGCAGCCGTGCGAACCACTGGGCCACCTTGCTGCTCTACTTAATTGTTATTTAATCAATAGATCTCAAGAGCAATTCATATAGACAATGCTATTTGTGTAGAAGGTAAGTGTAACACTTCACAAACTTTAATTCAAAGGGCAACAGTGAGTTAACCATTTCCACAAAAGGCAAAGCCTTTAGATCTGCATTGCCACTGTTGTGACACCAGGTTAAAGTCCAACAGGTTTGCTTCAAACATGAGCTTTCGGAGCGCAGCTCCTTCTTCAGGTGACTGGAGAGGTATGATCCAGAAACATTTATATAGACAAAGTCAGCGATGCCGGACAATGCTTGGAATGCGGAGAATTTGCAGGTAATCAAATCATTTACAGATCCAGAGAGAGGGATAATCACAGGTTAAAGAGGTGTGAATTGTCTCAAGCCAGAACAGTTGGTGGAATTTTGCAAGTCCAGGCCAGATGGTGGGGAGTGGATGTAATGCGACATGAATCCAAGATCCCGGTTTGAGGCAGCACTCATGCATGCGGAACTTAGCTATAAGTTTTTGCTCGGCAATTCTTGCGTTGTCGCGTGTTCCTGAAGGCTGCCTTGAAGAACGCTTACCCGGAGATCAGAGGCTGAATGCCCTTGACTGTTGAAGTGTTCCCCCGAACTGGAAGGGAACATTCCTGCCTGAGTGATTGTCGCATGGTGCTCCGTTCATTCGTTGTCGCAGTGTCTGCATGGTCTCCAGTGGTTCGCACGGCTGCCTATGGTGCTGAAGACCCCAGGTTCGACCCCGGGTCCCGGGTCACTGTGTGGAGTTGCACTTTCTCCCGTGTCTGCGGTGGGTCTCACCCCTGCACCCAAGATGTGCAGGGTAGGTGGATTGGCCACGCTTAATTGCCCTTCATTGGAAAACATGTACCACGCTTCGGGGCATACCTTTGCTGCAGCGTATGAGGTATGGACTACATTGGTCGAGACGCACGAGTATGTGCCGCGTACCTGGTGGGTGGTGTTTCCACGTGTAATGGTGGTATCCAAGTCGATGATCTGGCATGTCATTGCAGAGATTGCCCTGGCAGGGTTGTGTGGTGTTGTGGTCGCTGTTTGAAGGCTGGGTGATTGCTGCAAACAATGGTTTGTTTGAGGTTGCGCGGTTCCTATGTGTTGGCCATGTATGCCTCCCGCAATGGCCGGTGCGAAGGTGAAACCCTGCGCATGCGCAAGGATGACGTCAGCAGACGCTGACGTTCCCGCATATGTGCGGACCCACGTCGGGCAGCGGAGTCCCTTCCAAAGGCCTTCCATACCGGCCGGTGGGGCGCAAACCACTCCGGCTGCCACTCTAGCCCCTGACGGTGTGGAGGATTCCGCACCTTTGGGGCGGCTCACATGCCGGAGTGGTTTCCGCCACTCCACTGCGCCATTTTCTGCCTGCCCCGCTGACCCCAGAGAATCCCGCCCAAGTTCTCTTTATCCCCACTGCCAGCTCTGAACGAGTGATTAAAGTCTGTAAACTAACTTTTAACCTTATATTGAATAAAACTAACCATTACACAATTTTTTCAGATATGCATTCAGAATATAATTTGAACCCTTTCCAAATTGATAATTTAGCTTTTTGTTGAAAAGCAAAAGAATATCTCCCCAATATATATCTCTGTCATCTTTATCTATTGATTGATCCCCAAAAGCTCCCATCATATCCCTTTGGAAGGGAGACTGGAAACTCACCAGACTGGAAATGCTAACCTCTTTTTCCTAACTTCTAACATTAAGGTGCTCCCAGGGCACCGACTTTCACACTGACGTCTAAAACCTCATATCCCAAGACTCACTAGTCTCTGATTTTGTTTGAGGATAATCCCAGACTATCCACAGCACAAATATTCACACTGACTTTTTCTAAAACTCTGTTTCCATACTGACTTCTTTGAAAACTTACATTTCACTGACTTCTTCAAAAATTCAATATTTCCAAAGGACTTCTTCGAAAACTAATATTTCCACATTAACGTCTTCCAGAATTCACTATCCCTCTCCCCCCCTTTGACACAATGGATTCTCGAGGAGCCTTTTGTCATGGCCACTTTCCAAAAGGTGGTTTGATATCCTTTCCTTCTTCCGTGAATTTTAAGGATCCCGGTCCCGTTTGCTATTTCTCCACTCACTACTCATCAGTACGATATGGAGAGCACAGTGGATTCACGTCAATACTAACAAATTACTGACTACAGCGACGGTAACGCTACCCAAACAGTTACAGGAGGAGGGGGTAAACCAGCCACACTGGTGAGAGAAGCGCTGATGATGCAACTGTTGCTGCACTTTTTTAACCTTCAGGGTCTGTACTCTACTCATTAACTTTGGCTCCCGGACCCTTTTCTAATTTACTGTAGTACCCCACTTGGGTCATTTCTCACTCTGGACGCTCTGTCATTTCTCTCTCTCCTTATTCTCCCCCCTCTTCCTGGGATTTCTCACAGGTGTGTAGGAATCCTCTGGGTTCGGGGTCCGGCTTTCACTAAATTCCCCCCCAGAGTTTTACCCAACCCCTTGACTATCCTAGCATCTAAATAGGTAGTTTGTTCACCTCGTATTACAGACACCGGTTATAGCCCAATTTTACCTGTCAAAATCTGTATTAGTCCTTCACTCACTGAAGACTGGCCGTTACGTGGGGCAATCTGCCCCTCTTAATTCAGGCTCAGACAGATGTGGAGAATACTAGGTTGAAGGTTCGACTTTGGAGCAATATATCAATTATCGAAGGAAGTCTGAGGTGCCAAATGTTATACCTTTAAAATCTCTGGTGCGTTCGACCAGTTACGACATCAAAAGTTTTACACAGATTCCCTTATTTGCGAGATGAAAAAGGACAAAACAGGGTAGCACAGGGTTAGCCACAGTTGCTTCACAGCTCCAGGGTCCCAGGTTTGATTCCCGGCTTGGGTCACTGTCTGTACGGAGTCTGCACGTTCTCCCCGTGTCTGCGTGGGTTTCCTCCGGGTGCTCCGGTTTCCTCCCACAATCCAAAGATGTGTAGGTTAGGTGGATTGGCCATGATAAATTGCCCTTAGGGTCCAAAAAGGTTAGGTGGGGTTACTGGGTTACGGAGATAGTGGGCTTGGGTGGGATGCTCTTACCAAGGGCAGGCTGGCGCAGACTCGATGGGCCGAATGGCCTCCTTCTGCACTGTAAATTATATCATTCTAGGAAAACAGGTTCACAGTTTAGCGCAATTTTATTCACAACGCAACAAAATGACTCAGCTCACAGCTGGGCTTTGGGTTTTGCCCACACTTAGTAACGGAGGTGGCAGGCTACGGCCACTCCATCTGGATGCCTTCTCTGGGTTCCAAACCCAGCGTCCTTTCTTCTTGTGATGATTGTGCCTGGGGACAACCAGGTTATTGCTGAAGATCTGTTCGATCCTTTCTTTATACTGGTGAGCGAGGATGAGTCATTGGTATACGCCCACCACCGGCCATTGTCTAGCCAGACCCAACTTGGGGAAAGACAGGATATTCCTGTTTATCCATGGTGATTCAATCAAGACCCATTGTTCTCTGAAACCCCCTTGTCTGACCAGCCATCAGCTCATTATGGAGTCTGATGGCTTCTTTTGCCTGTTCTTCGTCCTGCGGCAAAGATCACCTGTGTCTGGAAGTTTGTTACATATTCATAGACTTGGAATGGGTAATCATAAAGTCCATGTAACAGTAACAGGTCTGTGCCTTGACTTGGGTGCTTTTGCAGATGGTCAGTATCGATTCCAGCCAGGGTTTCATGAGACAGTTTCTGTTCCTGGCCTATGTGTATCTTCTCAGCCTGTTTTCAGTCCCACAATAAAATAACCCCAGAATCTAGGGTACGCAGGCGAGGTGAAAGGAGCACTTTGCGGGACATCGGATGATTATTTGGTTGTGCAAACTCGGTCCTGAACTCGGTGCAGCTCGTGGAGACAAACAGTTATGCCTCCTGGGTAGCCGTGGAAGTCGGAAAAGGGCTACAATATGGGTATATGGGACGCACTGGCTTCCATAAATTTACAGGGAGAAGAGCTTCTGTGAGTCCTGGGCAAGTATCTGTGGGTATAATTAACACCATTCAAGCACAAGTAAAGGAGGGCCTGTGACACTCTTGCAGGAGATTCAATTGACTATCCGGGGTGACATAGAAGACTTTAGGTTCGGGACAATCCCACAGCACTTATTCACCCCCCTATACAAAATAAACCTCCTTCACAACCACAGGGACAGGAACAAACTGGTGGTTACCAGGCCAGGCAGTGGACCCACTGAGGGAGGGATAAAGTTTAATCTAGCAGTCCCCCAGGAAAACCCATCCAAGGGAACCTTTAAGGACAGCTCTAGGTTTGAGTCATTGGGAACCGTGCAGGAGGGTTGGGTTTATTGGACCGGATCTAGACGATACTGAGCACATCATAATGACCTGGCACATATGAGCACCGCAGAATGCTGTTCCGATTCGGCACATTACATAGTGTGTACCTGTCGGACTCTCGAACCCTTGTCAATCCACAGCAACGTTACGGTCAATGTTATGCCACTGAAAGAAGCTTTTAAGCCCATACAGGTCGGTCCCACACAGCCGGAGGTGGGGATAATCGCGGGAGGCCTCCTATGTGGTAGCAGCCACAGCTTCTGTCTGCAGGTAACAGACTCTTTAACACTGAGGGAATTTCACCTCCCCCGACGTACATCAGGCTACCTATTTGGGGCCTGGTGGGATGACTCACTTTACATGGACAAGACACCAGGCAGCACAGTCCGATAGGCTATGCACGGAGCAACAGAGCTCGCTCAGGAGAATGTCAGGGCAGTCGACAAATCAGATAAGGAAGGAAAGATCCAGGTGGGCTCAGCTATCCAGACCATTCAGGTGGGACTCTCCGGAACACAACATGGGACATATGTGTTCCCGGGGCAGCAGGCAACCGACTTACAGACGGGTGGGAGGTAATCCGAATAGGAATGACTGTCGGTACAGGCATAATGCTGGTATGGGCAACGGTTATGTGCTGCCTACAGCGTAAGTGGAGAAAACCTTAGACTGTCGTCCAGAAAATCCCACTAGTCGCCCTCAGGGAGCGGTGTTATGGATCAGTGTTTAGAGACCCAAAGTGTCTCATGGAGTTCACTTGACCCACAACTTTTAACAGATGTGGTTATGGGGAGCACTAGGGCCCACTTTACAGGTGTGGTGCAACAGAGAACTAAGAGTATTTTTAAACAATAACAATGTTTATTCTATGCCATTAACATTTTTAAACACAGACAATAAACATCTTAGCAACCATCAACTAAAATACTCCCCCCAAAGAATACAGTACTCTATAAGTAACCCTTAATCTTTCCTTACAACATCCATAAGACAAAAGACCCTTTTTAAAACAGATCAGATTTAAATTCACTGCTGAGTGCAGTTATCACTTTGAAATCCTCAAATGATCTGGAGACAGTCTTTAGATTGCAGAGAGAGATCCTTATTCAGCTGTTTGCTTTCCTGCGGCTGTCCAGCTCTCAAAACAAAACTAAAATACTGTAGCTGCCTGCTCAAAAACAAAGTGTAAGACAGACAGCCCAGCTCCACCCACACTCTGACATCACTGCAGCGATCTGACAAACACCCATTTCATAAAGGTACACCTAATACAGCTATTCGAGAAACACCCATTTCTTACTCGAGAAAAAAAAACTAAACCATCAACTTCAACATCGTTTCATTTTTCACCTTTTCACTTTCCTTTAGAAATATGGACAATGAATATATTTTTTTTAACAAACACACAAACATTTAATAATAAAATAGTCCATTTCAGTTCTTCCTCCAACTGGAATCCTTCTTGATTGACAGTCTCTCTGGACAAGAAGGTCTCTGCACGATCCATCGATTTCTCTATGCCTCGGCATTTCTCTTTAAAGTCAGATAATTTAGTTCAATCTGATCACAGAGCCCCTTGTAATTCTCCAACACAGGAGCATTGGTTATCACAGCTTTCAGGCAGTCAAATGCCTGTTGAAACTCCGCTGTTCATTTAAATTTGCTACGCTTCTTTAGCAAGTCCATCAGTGGAGCAACCGCACTGCAAAGATTTTGCACAAATTTCCGGTAGAATCCACTCATGCCAAGAAACCGCATTATTTCCCTTCTTGTCGAGGGTATTGGAAACTCCCCAATAACTTTTGTTTTCACATCCCATGGGATCATTGGGCCCTGTCGATTGTATGGCCCAGGAAAGTGACTTGGGCTTTTCCAAATTCATTTTGGCTAGGTTTACCACCAAACCTGCCTCCTGAAGGCGATGGAGTAACTCCATCAGATGCTACAAATGTTCTTTGCATGTCAGGCTGAAAATTACCTGATCGCTGTATACCGCACAATTGAGTAATCATAAATGACTTTGTTAGTTAACCGTTGAAATGTGGCTGGGGCGTTTTTCATGCAAATGGCATAACTTTGATTTGGTATATACCATCTGGAGTCTCCTCATCCTTTCGGATAAAGGTACCTGCCAGTAACCTTTAAGTAATCCAGTTTGGAAATAAAAGCTGATTGTCCCACTTTCTCATTGCAATCCTCCAAACATGGGATAGGATAAGAGTCCGTTCTTCTAACCGCATTAACATTTCTATAGTCCACACACAACCGTTGGGTACCGTCTGGTTCAGGTACCATCACTATGGGTGAGCTCCATTGGCTACAGCTATTTGATAAACATCCATTTCTTAAAGGTACTCGCACATGACAGCGGGAAGGGAAAAGGTTAATGGCTGTTACTCACAGCGAGTGGTTTAGGACACTTTGATCTGGAGGCCAGGCCACCTTAAGGATCCAGCACCGTGTCCTCAACTATGAT